>NW_024749949.1:5000-18524 GCF_018991925.1 Homarus americanus | reverse complement strand
TGTAGTGTTTCACCATTGACCATAACTGTAGTGTTTCACCATTGACCATAACTGTAGTGTTTCATCATTGACCATAACTGTAGTGTTTCACCATCAACCATAACTGTAGTGTTTCACCATCAACCATAACTGTAGTGTTTCACCAGAACTGTAGTGTTTCACCATAACTGTAGTGTTTCACCATTGACTCAGAGATATAACCGTCAGAGCGTAAAGACCCCCTGCCTTATCTGACACACACTGTAGGCAAGGAATTATTCATATACCGAACACTTACTCTCGGGAACTCGTTCTTTACGCAGGATATTTCTCGCCCACACTCGTCTCGTCTCCATGCAGTTTGAAAACACTCCGCTGCCGCCGTCATATTTTCAGAGACAGGAACCTCGTCTGCTGCATACACAACTATGAGCCTTCAACCTTGCCTGTCTCCTTTATTACTGCATTATGAATAAGGAAAATATCGTACGTGAGAGGTCAAACTATCGTATATTGAGAAAGTAATTGCCGTACCTGAAGAATTAAACCCTCCAGCGTGAGATTAAACTATCGTATATCAAAGATTAAACTATCGTATAAGAGTGGTTAAATTATTACATTATTAAATTGTTATATTTGAGTTGTTGTACAGGAAAGATAAAACTATCGAACGTGCGGAGGAAAATAGACGTATACATATGATTTTGATGGTCGTATCAATGGGGTCATATCTTACACAACAGCTGAACTGCCAATCAAGAAACATTAACTGCTGTACATTGAGAGTTTAAACTGTCGCACAAGACGAGTAAAAATATCAGACATCAGGATTTTAACTTGTCGTACCTCAGTTGGAAAGAGAGCATCGTGGCGCTGCTAATTACCGCTTTGTCGGCGCAAACTGTGGAGGTTAGGCATTGTGAGGCAAAGGACAGGGTAGCGAGGCAGCTTCATAAAAGCAAACAAACTCTGAGGCTGCCAGGCAACTCCTGCCACTGTTTCACAAAACACAGCCCCACCTGAGGCTGTAGGTGAGGAGGCGTAAATGTACTTTAGTGTAGTAGTGGTACTGTGGTAGTGAAGTGGTGAAGAGTAAGAGTGTAATAATACTGTGGTGTAGTGATGGTGCGGTGGTGCTGTGGTGTAGTGATGGTGCGGTGGTGCTGTGGTGTAGTGATGGTGTGGTGGTGCTGTGGTGTAGTGATGGTGTGGTGGTGCTGTGGTGTAGTGATGTATTTTTTTTTAATTTCAAATTTCCTGCAGAGTGGTTAGTTTATTGTGCACCCTATACTCATCCTGTCAGCGGTAGCGCAATATGGATTACAGAGCAGAGACTACAAAGGGTGTGTACTGTATAGCAGACCCTAGTGGTCAGGATATTGTGGCATAAATGTTAGAGTATTTCCAGTACATTGTTTGTTTAGTTCTGTACACAGGAGTTGACTTGTTCACACCTGCGTGAGTGGCATACTGCCAGAGTGGGAGGCCATATGTTTGGCCGCACACTACGTTTAAAGTTATTCACATCTGCATGAGAGGCATTCAAGTACTCTATTTTGTGTGTTTAGTTCAGTACATAGTAACTGACTTGTTATACCTGTGAGGTGATATATATATATATATATATATATATATATATATATATATATATATATATATATATATATATATATATATATATATATATATATATATATTAGGCTGTGATAAAAGTTTAACATAACTAATAATTCCAGATATTCAAAACCCCGGGTATTTCTCATGTGCTGCCGAAGTTCAGCTTCTGACGAAATTGAGTTTGCGTTTTCTTTGACTGTCAGCCGTCATGGGGCGCAAGCTACAGCCAGGCCACCGATTCTTAAAAACATATCTTAAGATTATTTATCTTCTCTTAGCTGGGAATAACAAAACGTATTTGAGATACAGTAAAGTCTCAGTGCAGTTGTGTAGTCATTTTGGTCGCTGTTTATGTCTTGTAGAGTAAGGAATCTAGTCAGGCATACGATTTTGTTGTCTCAAGGTAAAAGGATTTTTTTCACGTACGGGCCTGTGAGACTCAGAGCGCCTGAACTTTTGGAATCAGCTGATCAGACGTAAACAAACTTCATCTCCTTCACTTCGGTCTAGTTTCTGAGCTCGAAATATTTTGTTTATGTTTTTTAAGATGAAGACAAAACATGACACCATCAAAACCTCAATTAAAAAAACTACTAAATTATTCCTTAATATTTTATTTTTTTTCACTTAATATTTCTTTATGGTGGTGTGGTTAGGTTAGGTTAGGTCCTCAACTATAAAATAAAAAAAAAATAAAAATATACACATATAAGGCCAAGTTTTCTGTCTGTGTGTCTGTTCAAGGTAAACTCCCAAGCTACTTCACATCCGAGGGTCAAATATACCTCATGGGCAAGGTCTTTTGATCAGGGAGTGTCAAGAGGGGAAGGAAGAGAAAAGACTCAAGAGGCGCGAAAGAGGCGTGGGAGAGGCGCGGTGGAGACAAGAAAAAACAAGAAAACAGGAAATAAGAAAAAAAGAAACACTTAAACAATAACAACAACACTTCTCTTCCTTCTAAGTGAGGAGATAAACTGAACACAAACAAAAACATTAAAAAAACACGAAAGAAACAGCTAGATAAAACAGATAAAAACAATGACAAATAAACGAGGAATAAAAGAGAGAGAGAAAACCAAATAACAACAATGTAAACACAGAGACGAAAATAGACACAGGGAAAATAAAATTAAAAACAGAGATACAAAGGAAATAACATATACACACAAAACAGAAATACACAAATGGTGAAAATAAAAGAATAAAATAAATATACATACAGAGCCATACACAAACAGAGCAGGAAAAGGATGACGTAGGATATACACACCATGAGCCATTAAGAGACACCAGAGGAGGATGAAATATATGCAACGTGAGCCATAAATACGATGAAACAGACATAGAAAAACACGACAAATATACATAATACTAAGCATAAGTCGTGAGAGCATCATACATAAATAAGTGTGTTGTATACATCATAATAAATCCTCTTGTCCAGTCTGACATTTTCAAATTAAGGAATATTTCCCCAATACGAGTCTCTTAATGGCGGGATATAACTCAACGTCTTCCTCCTCCTCTTTCTCCAATTATTAGTCCAACTCTCTTCATCCAATAATACCTAATTCATATCCTCCTCCTCCTCCTCCTCCTCCTCTTCCTCCTTTCTCTTCCTTCTCCTTCTCTTCATATCCTTTCTCCTCCTGTCTCTCTGTGTGTGTCGTTCCAATCCTGCTTTAGCGTTACAGATATTATTTTGAGAGATCGAATGCTAAAAAAATAAATAAAGAAAAGACCAAAAATCAATAACACGTCAAATTTTAGGGAAAGGCCGAGTAATTATTTGGTTGAATATACAGAATGTGTCAATTTGGTTGCGTGTCTGTCTGTCTGTCTGTCTCTCTGTTTATTTGTCAGTATATTTCGCCTGTCTATCCACCTATCTCTCAACCTGTGTTTATTTATGTCATCCTATCTTTCTAGCTACTTTTTGCCTGTCTATCTGTCTGTCTGTGTCTATCCGTAATTTAGTAAGTCCGTCTTAGCCACCCCACACACACACTCACCCCAACCTTTTACATCAATAACACAAATAAATAAATAAATAATCTTCGCGTTACAGGTATATATGTTGCTAGCTTAGTACATCTACAAGACGCTCTTAGTGTGTGTTAAAGGTGCGTTAAAAGTGCGTAATTCTGTGGCGTGGAACTCGTGAATGGCTGCTTGATTGCTTGGAAGATCTATTCAGGTTCATTAACAGTCAATAGTACTCTTAAGAACTGGTAATTAAGTCACTCCACACGCGTTGGTAATGACCTGTATTATTACGAGCTGGTCAGTGTACACACACACACACATACACACATACACACACACACACACACACACACACACACACACACACACACACACACACACACACACATCAAAACCGTGTTATCTATTCTCATTCGTGCACCAATCATAGTCAGACTAAAACAACAACATCAGCTGACTAATAATAACACAAAAACAAAAATAACTCGCAGGAAAAATAAAATCACTTAACCTTTTTCTTCCACAAGTCTTTGGAATTTACGTAATTACTAGTCGGCATTACATTACGTGTGTACCCTGGGCTGCTGTCACCCTCTAGGGGCCTCTACCCTCCTAATTACAAGACATACGAGCGTCTCATTCAGGTTGGTAAATAAAGTCATGAGATAGGCGGGTGCTTCCAGGTCGGCCATTGATAGAGGTGTTTACAAACAAACCCACGCGTGTGTGTGTGTGTGTGTGTGTGTGTGTGTGTGTGTGTAAGCCCACCAGCTGATAATAACGGCTGTAATTCCCAAGGTTTGTCGGCCAGCCCAACATGGCGTGGTAATTTTAAGCGTAATTAAAAATCCGCATTACCTTTGGGTTCAGTGTAAATGTTGAGGTTATCATCATAAAGCCGCAGTTGGGTTGTATTTTTTACCCAGGACGAGAACGACAGCTGGAGTGGTGGTGTGGTTGGCCTCGCCTCGCCTCGCCTGGAAATACTACAATGAGACTGTTATTGGCTGTAGGCCTCTGGGGGACGGTACGAACAGGTCTTCTTCTAACACGTCTCCGATTAGTTGGAAATA
Source organism: Homarus americanus (assembly GCF_018991925.1). Lineage (NCBI taxonomy): Eukaryota > Metazoa > Arthropoda > Malacostraca > Decapoda > Nephropidae > Homarus > Homarus americanus. Next base: position 13,869 of record NW_024749949.1, on the reverse strand, counting down.
TCATATGACATCTATTGCGTTACTGTGATTGGTTGGAACAATTAAAAGGCTTCTAGTATGCTCCTGTGATTGGCCGAAAACATCAAATAACTTCCGTTACTCTCATATGACTTCAATCACGTTCCTGTGACTGACTGGATCCATTATGAGGCTTCTAGTACGCTCTTGTTATTGGCTAGAAGCCTTACCCAACTTCTATTACGTACCTGTGATTGGCTGGAAGCATTATCAGGCTTCTAGTACTCTCCTGTGATTGGCTTTGCTGGAAGACTCACATATGACTTCCGTTTCCGCTACGGTGATTAGCTAACAGCGGCCTGGGACTTCCCCGTTTCCTTCCCTCCCACCACTCAATCCCTCCCTTCCCAAAAGTCTCCACTCCCTACCTACCCCAACCTCCCTCCCTCCCCAACCGTCTCCACTCCCCACCTACCTCCCTCCCTCCCCAAGAGTCTCTACTCCCTACCTCCCCTCCCTCGTTACTCTCCACCTCCCTCCTTACCCAACACACACTACTCTCCTCCACAACCAACGGGGATTGGGGGGGGGGGAAGGTGAAACACCAGAAATAAAATACAAAGGAAGGGTTAAATTCGCGTTCCAAATTACGACTTGTGTTGTTAATGTTGTCCTGAAGGTCTTATGTTAACGTTATAATGAATTACTCTACCTTAACAACTAAGGTCTTTAAGCGCGCGTTGATGTTATGCTGCAAGGAGGAAGTGCACTATCAGTCCCTTGGCCACCCGCACCTCCCTACCAAACTGTGGAAATGCATAAGGAACACACACTTTAACAACTAGGATCTTAAAGCATGTGCTCCAGCTTGACCAGACCAACAGATCACTCGTGAAGGTCAGCATGAAAGGAGAAATATAATGTGCGACGTCATGCGCCTTGGGCTGATGTACACTCCGGGATGGAAGATATGTCACGTGCACCCGTACACTTTTCGCATGTAAAGTGTACGTTAAGTGCTTTTGTGGTCTGGTTTTAGTTTTCGATACGTCACTTTTCTGTAAGTGTTATGTAAAGTGAATTTTAAATATTTCAGATTGACGTAGATAAACCATCCTATTGTAAGTGCCTTGTACAGTGGCATAAGTGCCTTGATTGATATTATAAGTGTTTTGCTCAGTTACTTAAATAACTCTAGCAAGTAAACTGTGAGGTTGCTGAGGATTATTTAACTACATAAAGAATACTTATCTACTTCATGGCGCACTTTACAAGGCACTTACATGAGTTATTATACAGATTATGTAACATCCTAGTGAGGGACTTTATCTCATACATTAATTAATTCAAAATAAAAATAACAACTATATATAAAATAATCCCAAAAATCCAAAATCCAAAATAAAAAAACCCAGAATAACACAAACCACATCAAAAACAATGAAATATAAAATACATTACCTGAATCACACACACACACATTAACCTAAAATTTTCCATCGTCTTTGAAAATAATAAATAAAAATCACAGACGGTGGAAATATCCCGAAATAAAAATTACCCTCAAAAAGTATATATATTTACGCCCGCTTCTTGTTATACGATTTTATCAGCCCGGCAAAAACTTGAAAGAGGTAAAAAAAAAAAAAAAATAGGAATTCCTTCAACTGAAAAAGAAATTGGGTGAATTCTTGAGTCAATATTTACGCAGGAATGTTTTTAATGATGAAACTGTCATTAGGGGAAGAAACTTCAAGGATACGAAAAATGTTTAGTAATTATAAAAAAATCTATTGCCTGAATAGTTTATTTATATATTTACGGTGATTGGCATTGTTTTAGGAAGTATGATTCAATGTGTTTATGGCAGAAGGCAGACAGGCAGACAGACAGAGACAGACAGACAAGCAGACACACACACACACACACACACACACACACACACACACACACACACACACACACACACACACACACACACACACACACACGTATATACGAATAAAGACACGGCCAAATTAAAACGAGAGAGAGAGAGAGAAAGAGAGAGAGAGATACCATTTTTCACTAACTCCTCTACACTCGAATCAAAGTATATTTCAGGTTATATATATATATATATATATATATATATATATATATATATATATATATATATATATATATATATATATATATATATATATATATATATATATTCACGTTTCATAAGTTAACACCAAACTATACTGGAGGAGGAAGACGTGAAGCAGCTCGAGGGCGACAAGACCTCAAGTGATAGCTGCTGGGGGTAATCCTCGACTACCCGACACCACACCCACAAAGGTTCCTACGTTAAACTCTTCCCTTAAATAATATACCACCACAGCGTCTCCACCTGGGCCCCGAGTCACAAACCAATTAAAAGGTTATATTAGTTAAGGTAAAGTCTCTCACTATAACTCTGAAATTATTCTTTAAGTTTTAGTTAAGTTAGTTAAGGGCGTTGCTGTCATCTCTGTTTACGTGGAACATTTAACCTAAGTATTTCTGAGAATGTTGGGTCTTGGTCCATAGGGTTAGGGACATGAGGAAAAAATCTGAAAATTGATGTAGATATAACACAGCTGACCTGTTATACACACAATAACTACCTGTGTTCAAGTGGCAGATGAGTCGTTCTGATTGGTAGATGGTAGTCGTTGGCTGATTGGTAGTGGTTTGGGGTAGTGGTTGTGGTGGTGGTAGTGGCTGTGGTAGCGGTGGTGGTAGTGGCAGTGATGGTAGTAGTGGTGGGAGGGGTAGTAGTGGTGGTGGTAATGGTTGGGGTAGTAGTGAGAGTGGTAATGGTGGTGGTGGTAGTGGTTGTAGTGGTTGGGATGATGGTGGTGGTGGTGGTAGCGTTGGTAGTAGTGGTGGTGGTGGTGGTGGAGCGCATAAGATCTGCTCAAAGTGGATTACCGCTAAAGTGGGCCACCGGATTTTCCACTTCTTAGCGCGCTGAACCAAAATGTGAACCGTCTATCACCCGAACACGAAGAAGCTGGTGGGTGGTGGTGGTGGTGATGGAAGAGAGAGATGCCTCAGTCTGTCCCTCAAAAACCTCCCTCTCGAAGACCTACTTTCCGTTCTTTCTCCCTTAATGCGATAAGGCCATTAGTTTCTATGTTCGTCTAAGGGAAGGGGGAGGGGGGAAGGGGGGCACTAGGTGGGGAGGAGGAAGGATATTTGTGACGTCAGCTGTTGTGCTCGTCAATAGATCCGGGTTCAGGAGAATAATCTCATCTGACAACAACAAGGAAATTAAGATCAATGGTAGTGGTGTGTGTGTGTGTGTGTGTGTGTGTGTGTGTGTGTGTTAATTCTTAGTTCTTATAGACGGTTTTAAGCACTAGACCCCAGCGTGAGGTATATTACAACAGAGCGTAACGAGGTAAGGTGTTGTTAGTACTACACACCTTTATACATACAGGTAACACAGGTGAAAACTAATGAGCACAAGAATGACAAAATAACCCTCACTATACTCCCAACCTGCACGACACACACACACACACACACACACACACACACACACACACACACACACACACACACACACACACACACACACACACACACACACAAGCAAGAAAATACAGCAACAAGGTATTGATAACTTTAGGTTAAAATCCCAAAGACTTTACAGAGGGTAACACGTGTGAGAGAGCCGAGGAACCAAACTGAGATGTTAAGAACGTATCTAATGGGTTAACTTGAAGCTACAACACAAAAACCACGCGTCACTAAAAAAAGAATCATATCATAACAAGACCTGACTTTGACTAGACACGTCGATAATCCTGATCAGAGACAAACCTCATGCAATTTATATAGAGCCTAACTTTCCTGAACAGACTGACAATGTTAATTCCATGTGAGGGAGTTTTTTTGTTATGTTTCCCAAGTGAGGTTTAACACAGGTAAATGATCAATTCTTAGTCACCTTTGTTGCAGTAAGGAGAGGTTGATCCAAAGTTACGATCCCCAAGATGGTCGGCTGGAGGTGGTTAAGTTCCCTGCTTCACCTTAACAGAGTCCAAGAGGAAATAAATCTAGATAGTAATGTCACAAGTTGCTGATTATTGAAGCCTTCCTGAGATCATGTTGTGACATTGCCACCTGTGTAATATAGTTAGTGTCCATCGCTGTCTGTTTTAGTTATCGTGTTCAACACCTTCTGGGGGGTGTGTTCTCTCTCCTCCCTGGACGACTTTGGGGAAAGACACGTAGGTTCTCTGATATCTTTCTCTTGCACACACACACACACACACACACACACACACACACACACACACACCTGACCTCCGTGTACAAGCCACGAGAGTATGACTTTAAAGTGACAATTTCCGGGACAACTTCTCTTGGGTAAATAGGGTCCAGAAGGCGACGACCATCCCACTTACCGCAGCTTCCAGCCCACTTCTTACAGTCGTCTCCAATAGATGGATCCAGTTTCCAGGTTTAGATAGCTGGAGGGCCCTGCAAACACCCCCCCACCCCCCACCACCCACCCTCCAACGTCCTCCTCCTCCTCCTCCAACCTCTCCAACTCCCTCTACTCTACCTCCAACCAACCCCTACCCTACGCTTTCAACCTCCTCCCCCTACTCCCATCTCTCCCCTCCAACCATCACCTCCTCCTCCAACCACCTCCTACTACTCCAACCCCCTTCCAATCTCATCCCCCAACAACCCTCTACTCCTTCAACCACTCCCTACTCCTCCTCCTAAACTCTCCTACTCCTCGTCTTTCACCTGTCATTAATTTATATTCCAACTTTCACAATCTCGTCATTATTGTGTTATTTTAAGCTTTTGTATTCCGTAATGATTCTGTCATATTAATGCTGTCATGATTAAGCTTTCCTCATCAAAAATAATGCCACCACTTTTCAACTTTCATAAGACATAATAAATATATCAGACATATCCTTTCGTATTAAAATTATAATTCACTTATTTACAATTTTCGTCAACATTTTCGTAACTGTGAAAGCAGATGAATGTCGTAAGAATGAAAATGATAGAAGGATGGAAAGGGAAGAGGAGAGAGACCAGGGAGAGAAAGAAGAAGAATAAAACAAAGGAATAAGACACAGGGGGATTAATTAAATGTTATACTAAGGTGTTTCAGATGCGGGTCAGGTGTGTGTATAGGAGACGTTAATAGTGTGTGTCTTAAGTGTATAGGAGACGTTAATAGTGTGTGTCTTAAGTGTATAGGAGACGTTAATAGTGTGTGTCTTAAGTGTATAGGAGACGTTAATAGTGTGTGTCTTAAGTGTATAGGAGACGTTAATAGTGTCTTAAGTGTGTATAGGAGACGTTAATAGTGTGTCGTAAGTGTATAGGAGACGTTAATAGTGTCTTAAGTGTGTATAGGAGACGTTATTATTGTATCTACGTGCTAGGTAAGGATATAATAAGTAAAATAAGTAACGTTAAGTTGTTCTACGTGAAGGTAGATTAGGTTAAGTTAGGTTCAATTAAGCTAAAGTTGAATGAGTTAATATTAAGTTAGGTTAGATAATATCACATCCGGTCAGGTCAGGGCAGGTCAGATCACGCTAGGTTTCACCACTATTCAGTAAATTACACAAGTATACGGCCACAACATCCGGCTGTCATCCCGGGTGAGAGCCAGACTGCAGCACCATCCGGCAGCATCAGGTCTGTTCTAAAATTGACGAAGCCTTTCAGTATATGGAACATAAATGTGTCCGTGTTTTTAGTCCGTGAATCCGTGGGTTAAGTTAATTAGTTTCAGCAAAAATATAATATACTCGGGATTTGTGGAATATTTGGAAGTTGATGACTATCCAGTGTGTGTGTGTGTGTGTGTGTGTGTGTGTGTGTGTGTGTGTGTGTGTGTGTGTGTGTGTGTGGGTAATACATCTACATGGTTGGGTAATGACGGCTTCGACGAGACACTAAAAATGACACACACATCTGGCTATGCGGTGCTAAAACCTAAATTGTTATGGACACCCCAAACAGGTGATCTATCTCGGTGTTAATGAGACAGGTGAGGGTAGGGGGGAGTGAGAGGTTATAAGGTCGCGTTGGGTTCGTGTTTAGGTCGGGTTCATTATTACATCATACTGGGTCCATTGTTGGGTCGTGGTCTATTGTTAAGTCATACAAGTCCATTGTGGGTCCATTGGTCAAGTTGTCTATTATTACATCATACTGGGTCCATTGTTGGGTCGTGTTGGGTTCATTGTTAACTCATACTGGGTTCATTGTTGGGTCGTTTTTTTTTCAACTTGGTCGTCACCGTTTCATCACAAAGACATTGCATTCATTCATACAACTCGTGTGATCAGTGTAGGTGCGAGCTTCGTTAACACACACACACACACACACACACACACACACACACACACACACACACACACACACACACACACACACACACACACACCAAAAAAAATATATTTAAATACGCTGACCTTATTTAAATCAATTCAGACTTTCTTAATGTAAACAGAGTCATATTCGTGATGTAAACTTATTAATGAAAAACAACTTACCTAAACATGACCAAACTTACACTGTATGATCTTAGGTTTTTAATATTGTCAACAGCGAGGAGTGAGCGTTGCATCAGACACTATTGCTGGGAAATACATTCACAGCGATATGTTAAAACAGTAGAGAATATAAAAACATCAATGGTTTAACCTTTCTACAATATCAAATAGATATATTGCACCAGTTCAATAAGTGCCTGAGGGTGTATGCATGTATGTACGGTGTTGCAGCAGCACATGTGAGTTAACATTTTGTAACAATGCCCCACAGTGATTGTTGCATGAATGTACCTGAATGTAGCACAGTGCACCCAAGTGAGTGTTGTGCAGTACACCTGAGTGTGTGTTGCACAGTGCACCTGAACTTAAGTGAGTGTTGCACAATGCCACATACACACACACACACACAAAGCAGCTTACATATTACACAGGGAAACTGATGGCAGGAAGGGGAGTCATTACCTACTGCCGTGACACATCATTTGCATGGTGTAATAACATTTTTGCAAGGTGCAGTACGTCAAAAACATTGCAAAACACAAAAATTACCTTCAAATAAAATTAGGAACTGGTAGATATATATGTTATTCGAGCCTCTTAAATATTATGTGATTGTATGAAGTAATAATAATAATAATAATAATAATAATAATAATAATTAAAATAATAATAATAATAATAATAATAATAATAATAATAATAATAATAATTAAAATAATAATAATAATAATAATAATAATAATAATAATAAAAATAATAATAATAATAATAATAATAATAATAATAATAATAAAAATAATAAAAATAATAATAATAATAATAATAATAATAATAATAATAATAATAATAATAATGATAATCAGTCCACCACACCCAACACCCGTCCAACTCAGCTCACACCTGTCCACGCCAGCTGAAACCTGTCCACATCACCCCACACCTGCCTACAACAGCCCACACCTGTCCAGTCCACACCTAAACAACGATCATCCTAAAAATATTGAGTCTATAAACACATCACAACAAGCTGGTTACTCGTAAATAACTCATGACAATACTGCGTGTTGCAAGATGCATTTGGTGTCACATTCAACCAATTGATTTCCTGTATAAACTTGCAATAAAATATTCAACATGCAAATGCCATCCGAAATATTGTTTTATGCATTATACATAAAAGTGCAGCAAACGATATGTCATGCAGAGCTACAGTAGTGTGTGGTGGGGAGGGAAGCAGTGTCATGCAGAGCTAGTGTGTGGTGGGGAGGGAAGCAGTGTCATGCAGAGCTAGTGTGTGGTGGGGAGGGAGGCAGTGTCATGCAGAGCTAGTGTGTGGTGGGGAGGGAGGCAGTGTCATGCAGAACTAGTTTGTGGTGAGGAGGGAGGCAGTGTCATGCAGAACTAGTTTGTGGTGAGGAGGGAGGCAGTGTCATGCAGAACCAGTTTGTGGTTTGATTTGGTTAGATGTGTGCTCTAGGTTAGGTTAAAATTTGTCAATTAGGTTGGGTTAAGTCAGGATAGGTTAGGTTAGGTTAGTCTGAGTACAAGTAAACTATGTAGCGGCCAGAGGAGAGTCAGTTCCCGTCATACCCACATCAGCGTGGAGTTTGCCAGGGATAGTGCACACCCAGCGAGGTGACCAACAGATATGGAAATTGAGCTGAGTCTCGCATGATTAATGGCCGTGTTGGTGGTGCGTCCTGTTGATGACAAAATTATGTTATTGTGACGGTCAGAGGTCCGCTTGTGGAAGTGACGACCATGGGGGAGGGACGACCATGGGGGAGGGACGACCATGGGGGAGGGACGACCATGGGGGAGTGACGACAATGGAAGAGTGATGACCATGGGGGAGGGACGATCATGGGGGAGTAACGACTATGGAAGAGTGATGACCATGGGGAGGGACGACTCATAGAAGAGGATGACCATGGGGAGGACGATCATGGGGAGGGACGACTAGAAGAGTGATGACCATGGGAGGGACGACTATAGAAGAGTATAACTATGGAGAGGGACGATCATGGAGAGTGATTTGCGGAAGGAAGAGTGATGACCATAGAGAGGGACGATCATGGAGAGTGACGGCTGGTGGAAGAAAGATGACCATGGGGAGGGACGATCAAGTGGGGAGGAATGACTATAGAAGAGTGATGACCGAAGTGGGGAGGGACGACTATAGAAGAGTGATGACCATGGGAGAGGGACGATCATGGGAGAGTGACGGCTATGGAAGAGTGATGACCATGGGAGAGTGATGACCATGGGGGAATGACGGCCAGATGGAAGTAACATCACATAGGAACAACCAGAAAAATAACAACAAAGAGGAGAACAAAAAGACAAAAAAACAATAT
>NW_024749948.1:0-1164 GCF_018991925.1 Homarus americanus | reverse complement strand
AAGAGATAGTCCACTCTGTTACGAGACTCCTCATCAACCTTCTGCCCACGCCTGCACCCTACTGAAATGATTTGTATATTCTGTTATTATAAAACGTATCTATAATGTTTAGTTTTAACGATAATCACTATGCGTATCTCTTATTGGCGCTGCCCTAAACTTTCGTGTGGTTACAGTGTTTGATGACATTTTTTTTTTTTTAAGCCCTTAATGTTGCGCATACAAGACAAGTCCACTGACAACCAACGCCCAAGGAAGTCTTCATACCACCCCCGCCCTCCAGGAGTACTTAGAGCCACATCCACCACTCATAACCCCATACAGGAGAGGGGATCAGTGTACCAACCAGGGGAGGGAGAGGTGGGGAAGGGCGAGTGAGTGGAGGATCAGTATACCAACCAGGAGGGAAAGGGAAGGAAGGAGGGGAGGGAAGGGAGGGAGGAAGGGTTGTTTATATTTTGCTGGTCCAGTTTTTGTAAACATTTTGTCTGTCTGCCTGTCCTCTCTCACTCTGTCTGTCTGTCTGTCTGTCACTCTCTGGCTTTCTTTCTGTCTGTCACTTCTGGCTTTCTTTCTGTCTCTGTCTGTCTATCTGTCTTAATGATCGTGAGAACCTCGGATTTATCCTTTTTAGACTGCGAGTGTGGTCGGAGGAGCAGAGGGGTGGGGAGGGAGCGAGTGTTTTGTGGAGGGAGCGAGTGTTGTGGGAGGAGCGAGTAAGCAGGGAGGGAGGGGGTGTGTTGTGGTAGGGAGCGAGTGTGTTGTGGGAGGGAGCGAGTTGTGGGAGGGAACGAGTGCGTGTGTGCGCGTGTGTGTGTGTTCTTCTCATGGCAGCCAGCGCTAAATCTTGTTTAAGCAGACGAGAAAAACAATAAAAGAGAAAAACGTGGTATATTTTCATTCGAGGAGAGAATCTGTCATCACGGAGGTTCGTCGCAGAAAGTCAAACAAGACGTCGCTAGGTGGTGGGGGGATTCCACGCCCTTCCCAGTCCTGATACCTTCCGTCTGCGCCTGACGGATGGTAACCATTCACCACCTCCCAGGATGGGCGAGGATGGGGGAGGGATAGGGAGGATGGGGATTCCACGCCCTTCCCAGTCGGTGGGTCCTGATACCTTCCGTCTGCGCCTGACGGATGGAACCATTCACCACCTCACAGGAT
>NW_024749947.1:0-11549 GCF_018991925.1 Homarus americanus | reverse complement strand
AATAAAGCACGCTTACTTCTACATATAATCAACACCTCACCCCACCAGGATTTGAACCCACGATCATATAATTGTGACTGGGGAACGCAACCTCTGGGCCACTAGGACAATAAAAGCAGTCCTAGACTCTACTATATTTCACACAAAGCCTGTTCAACGAGCTTATGGCGATGTGAACCACTATAGGGGACCACCCGTGCCGCTTAGGTGAACAGAGCAACGTTTAACCAAATGCGGCTTCGAAACCCGAGGATCCATATATATTTCAATAGCCCAATAAAGCACGCAAACTTCTACATATAATCAACGCCTCACCCCACTAGGATTTGAACCCACTATCTTATAATTGTGACCGGGGAACGCTACCTCTGGGCAACCAGGACAATAAAAGCAGTCCTAGATTCTACTATATTTCACACAAAGCCTGTTCAACGGGCTTATGGCACCGTGAACCTCTAATGGGGACCACCCGTGCCGCTTAGGTGATCATAACAACGTTTTACCAAATGCTACTTCGAAACAGGAGGATCCATATATATTTCATTAGCCCAATAAAGCACGCGAACTTCTACATATAATCAACACCTCACCCCACCAGGATTTCAACCAACGATCTTATAATTGTGACCGGGGAACGCTACCTCTGGGCCACTAGGAAAATAAAAGCAGTCCTAGACTCTGCTATATTTCACACAAAGCCTGTTCAACGAGCATATGGCGCCGTGAACCTCTAATGGGGACCATCCGTGCCACTTAGGTGATCAGAGCAACGTTTTACCAAATCCGGCTTCGAAACACAAGGATCCATATATATCTCATTAGCCCAATAGAGCACGCGGACTTCTACATAAAATCAACACCTCACTCCACCAGGATTCGAACCCACGATCTTATAATTGTGACCGAGGAACGCTACCTATGGGCCACCAGGACACTATAAGCAGTCCTAGACTCTGCTATATTTCACACAAAGCCTGTTCAACGAGCTTATGGCGCCGTGAACCTCTCATTGGGACCACCTGTGTCGCTTAGGTGATCAGAGCAACGTTTTACCAAATGCAGCTTCGAAACACGAGGATTCATATATATTTCATTAGCCCAATAAAGCACGCGGACTTCTACATATAATCAACACCTCACCCCACTAGGATTTAAACCCACGATCTTATAATTGTGACCGGGGAACGCTACCTCTGGGCCACCAGGATAATTAAAGCAGTCCTAGACTGTGCTATATTTCACACAAAGCCTGTTCAACGAGCTTTTGGCGCCGTGAACCTCTAATGGGGACCACCCGTGCCGCTTAGGTGATCAGAGCAACGTTTTACCAAATGCGGCTTCAAAACACTAGGATCCATATATATTTCATTTGCCCAATAAAACACGGGGACTTCTACATATAATCAACACCTCACCCCACCAGGATTCGAACCCACGATCTTCTAATTGTGAGCGGGGAACGCTACCTCTGGGCCACCAGGACAATAAAAGCAGTCCTAGACTTCAAGAGAGCCACTACTGTAAAGCCTGTTCAACGAGAGCTTATGGCGCCGTAGAACTACTGCACGCCAAAGATCAGAGCAATGTTTCACAAATGTATGCTTCGAAACAGGAGGATCCATATATATTTTATTAGCCCAATAAAGAGCACGGATTTCTTCAGGTTCAACACCTCACCCCCACCACAGGACCTCGAACCCACGATTCTAATTAGACCGGGGAACGCTACCCTGGGCCACTGAGGACACATAAAAGCAGTCGAGACTCTGCTATGTTTCCCCACACAAAGCCTGTTCAACTAGCTTTTACCGGAACTCCCATTGTACCACCAAGCGCTTAAGTGATCAGAGCAACGTTTTACCAAATGCGGCTTCGAAACAAGGAGGATCCATAAATATTTCATTTGCCCAATAAAGCAAGCAGACTTCTACATATAATCAACACTTCACCCCACCAAGATTTGATCCCACGATCTTATAATTGTGACCGGGGAACGCTACCTCTGGGCCACCAGGACCATAGAAGCAGTCCTAGACTCTGCTACATATCACACAAAGCCTGTTCAACGAGCTTATGACGCTGTGAACCTCTAATGGGGACCATCCGTGCCGCTTAGGTGATCAGAGCAACGTTTTACCAAATCCGGCTTGGAAACACGAGGATCCATATATATTTCATTAGCCCAATAAAGCACTCGTACTTCTACTTATAATCAATACCTCACCCCACCAGGATTCAAACCCACAATCTTATAATTGTCACCGGGGAACGCTACCTCTGGGCCAACAGGACAATAAAAGCATTCGTAGGCTCTGCTATATTTCACAGAAAGCCTGTTCAATGAGCTTATGGCGCTGTGAACCTCTAATGGAGACCACCCGTGCTGCCTAGGTGATCAGAGCAACGTTTTACCAAATGCGGCTTCAAAACACGAGGATCCATATATATTTCATTTGCCCAATAAAGCACGTGGCTTCTACATATAAACAACACCTCACCCCACCAGGATTCGAACTCACGATCTTCTAATTGTGACCGGGGAACGCTACCTCTGGGCAACCAGGACAAAAAAAGCAGTCCTAGACTCTGCTATATTTCAAACAAAGCCTGTTCAACGAGCTTATGATGCTGTGAACCTCTAATGGGGACCATCCGGCCGCTTAGGTGATCAGAGCAACGTTTTACCAAATCCGGCTTCGAAACACGAGGATCCATATATATTTCATTAACCCAATAAAGCACGCGGACTTCTACATATAATCAACACCTCACTCCACCAGGATTCGAAACCACGATCTTATAATTGTGACCGGGGAATGCTACCTCTGGGCCACCAGGCCAATAAAAGCAGTCCTAGACTCTGCTATATTTCACACAAAGCCTGTTCAACGAGCTTATGGCGCCGTGAACCTCTCATTGGGACCACCTGTGTCGCTTAGGTGATCAGAGCAACGTTTTACCAAATGCGGCTTCGAAACAGGAGAATCCATATATATTTCATTAGCCCAATAAAGCACGCGGACTTCTACATATAATCAACACCTCACCCCACCAGGATTTAAACCCACGATCTTATAATTGTGACCGGGGAACGCTACCTCTGGGCCACCAGGATAATTAAAGCAGTCCTAGACTGTGCTATATTTCACACAAAGCCTGTTCAACGAGCTTTTGGCGCCGTGAACCTCTAATGGGGACCACCCGTGCCGCTTAGGTGATCAGAGCAACGTTTTACCAAATGCGGCTTCAAAACACTAGGATCCATATATATTTCATTTGCCCAATAAAACACGCGGACTTCTACATATAATCAACACCTCACCCCACCAGGATTCGAACCCACGATCTTCTAATTGTGACCGGGGAACGCTACCTCTGGGCCACCAGGACAATAAAAGCAGTCCTAGACTGCTATATTTCACAAAAAGCCTGTTCAACGGTGAAAGCGAGACGCTGTGAACTCCTGGGTAATGGGGACCATCCGCTGCTTAGGTGATCAGAGCAACGTTTTACCAAATCCGGCTTCGAAACACGAGGATCCATATATATTTTATTAACCCAATAAAGCACGCGGACTTCTACATATAATCAACACCTCACTCCACCAGGATTCGAAACCACGATCTTATAATTGTGACCGAGGAACGCTACCTATGGGCCACCAGGACACTATAAGCAGTCCTAGACTCTGTTATATTTAACTCAAAGCCTGTTCAACGAGCTTATGGGGCTGTGAACCACTATAGGGGACCACCCGTGCCCCTTAGGTGATCAGAGCAACGCTACTAAATCAAGCCAAACACGAGGATCCATATATTTCTGACATTCAATAAAGCACCTCGACTCTACATATAATCAACACCTCACCCAACAGATTCAAACCCACGATCTTTATAATTGTGACCGGGCATACCTCTGGGCCACCAGGATAATAAAAGCAGTCCTAGACTCTGGTGCTGGCATGCTTCACATAAAAGCCGCGGTTCAACGACCTTATGGCGCCATGAACCTCTAATGGGGACCACCGTACCGCTTAGGTGATTAGAGCAACGTTTTACCAAATCCGGCTCGGAAACACGAGGATCCATATATATTTCATTAGCCCAATAAAGCAGGCGGACTTCTACATATAATCAACACCTCACTCCACCAGGATTTAAACCCACGATCTTATAATTGTGACCGAGGAATGCTACCTATGGGCCACGAGGACACTATAAGCAGTCCTAGACTCTGTTATATTTCACACAAAGCCTGTTCAGTGAGCTTATGGCACCGTGAACCACTATAGGGGACCACCCGTGCCGCTTAGGTGATAAGAGCAACGTTTTACCAAATCCGGCTTGGAAACACGAGGAACCATATATATTTCATTAGCCCAATAAAGCACGCGGATTTCTACATATAATCAACACCTCACCCGACCAGGATTTGAACCAACGATCTTATAATTGTGACCGGGGAACGCTACCTCTGGGAAACCAGGACAATAAAAGCAGTCCTAGACTCTACTATATTTCACACAAAGCCTGTTCAACGACCTTATGGCGCGATGAACCTCTAATGGGGACCACCTGTGCCGCTTAGGTGATAAGAGCAACGTTTTACCAAATCCGGCTTGGAAACACGAGGATCCATAGATATTTCATTAGCACAATAAAGCACGCGGACGTCTACATATAATCAACACCTCACCCCACCAGGATTTTAACCCACTATCTTATAATTGTGACCGGGGAACGCTACCTCTGGGCAACCAGGACAATAAAAGCAGTCCTAGATTCTACTATATTTCAGACCAAAGCCTGTTCAACGACCTTATGGCGCCATGAACCTCTAATGGGGACCACCTGTGCCACTTAGGTGATCGGAGCAACGTTTTACCAAATCCGGCTTCGAAACACGAGGATCCATATATATTTCATTAACCCAATAAAGCACGCGGACTTCTACATATAATCAACACCTCACCCCACTAGGATTTGAACCCACGATCTTATAATTGTGACCGGGGAACGCTACCTCTGGGCCACTAGGACAATACAAGCAGTCCTAGACTCTACTATATTTCACACAAAGCCTGTTCAACGAGCTTATGGCGCTGTGAACCACTATAGGGGACCACCTGCCACTTAGGTGATCAGAGACGCTTAACCAAATGCAAGGCTTCAAACCCTAGGATCCATATATATTTCATTAGCTCCAATAAAGCATCGCAGATTCTACATATAATCGACTTCACCCCACCAGGATTTGAAGCCACGATCTTATAATTGTGACCGGGGATTTACTCTGGGCAACCAGACAATAAAAGCAGTCCTAGACTACTATATTTCACACAAAGCCTGTTCAACGAGCTTATGACGCCAGAACCACTATAGGGGACCACCTGCGTCGCTTTAGGGTGATCAGAGTAACGCTTTAACCAAATGCGGCTTCAAACAGGAGATCCATATATATTTCATTAGCCCAATAAAGCACGCGGACTTCTACATATAATCAACACCTCACCCCACCAGGATTTAAACCCAAGATCTTATAATTGTGACCGGGGAACGCTACCTCTGAGCCACAAGGAAAAAAAAGCAGTCCTAGACTCTGCTATATTTCACACAAAGCTTGTTCAACGAGCTTATGGCGCCGTGAACCACTATAGGGGACCACCCGTGCCGCTTAGGTGATCAGAGCAACGTTTACCCAAATGCGGCTTCAAAACCCGAGGATCCATATATATTTCATTAGCCCAATAACGCACACAGACTTCTACATATAATCAACGCCTCACCCCACTAGGATTCAAACCCACGATCTTATAATTGTGACCGGGGTATGCTACCTCTGGGCCACCAGGACACTAAAAGCAGTCCTAGACTCTGCTATATTTCACACAAATCCTGTTCAACGAGCTTATGGCACAGTGAACCTCTAATGGGGACCACCCGTGCCGCTTATGTGATCAGAGCAACGCTTTACCAAATCCGGCTTGGAAACACGAGGATCCATATATATTTCATTAGCCCAATAAAGCACGCCGGATTCTACATAATCAACGCTTCACCCCACCAGGATTTGAATTACCTAACTTTATAATTGTGACCGGGGTATGCTACCTCTGGGCCACCAGGACAATAAAAGCAGTCCTAGACTCTATTATATTTCACACAAAGCCTGTTAAACGAGCTTATGGCGCTGTGAACCACTATAGGGGACCACCCGTGCCGCTTAGGTGATCAGAGCAACGCTTTACCAAATGCGGTTTTGAAACACGAGGATCCATATATATTTCATTAGCCCAATAAAGCACGCGGACTTCTACATATAATCAACACCTCACCCCACCAGGATTCGAACCCATGATCTTCTAATTGTGACCGGGGAACGCTACCTCTAGGCCACCAGGACAATAGAAGCAGTCCTAGACTCTGCTATATTTCACACAAAGCCTGTTCAACGGGCTTATGGCACAGTGAACCTCTAATGGGGACCACCCGTGCCGCTTAGGTGATCAGAGCAACGTTTACCCAAATGCGGCTTCAAAACCCGAGGATCCATATATATTTCATTAGCCCAATAACGCACGCAGACTTCTACATATAATCAACGCCTCACACCACCAGGATTTGAAGCCACGATCTTATAATTGTGACCGGGGAACGCTACCTCTGGGCCACCAGGAAAATAAAAGCAGTCCTAGACTCTGCTATATTTCACACAAAGCCTGTTCAACGAGCTTATGGCGTCGTGAACCTCTAATGGGGACCACCCGTGCCACTTAGGTGATCAGAGCAACGTTTTACCAAATGCGGCTTCGAAACAGGAGAATCCATATATATTTCATTAGCCCAATGAAGCACGCGGACTTCTCCATATAATCAACACCTTACCCCACCAGGATTTCAACCCACAATCTTATAATTGTGACCGGGGTATGCTACCTCTGGGCCACTAGGACAATAAAAGCAGTCCTAGACTCTACTATATTTCACACAATGCCTGTTCAACGAGCTTATGGCGCTGTGAACCACTATAGGGGACCACCCGTGCCGCTTAGGTGATCAGAGCACGTTTAACCAAATGCGGCTTCGAAACCCGAGGATCCATATATATTTCATTAGCCCAATAAAGCACGCAGATTTCTACATATAATCGACGCCTCACCCCACCAGGATTTGAAGCCACGATCTTATAATTGTGACTGGGGGACGCTACCTCTGGGCAAAAAGGACAATAAAAGCAGTCCTAGACTCTACTATATTTCACACAAAGCCTGCTCAACGAGCTTATGACGCTGTGAACCACTATAGGGGACCACCCATGCCGCTTAGGTGATCAGAGCAACGTTTAACCAAATGCAGCTTCGAAACAGGAGAATCCATATGTATTTCATTAGCCCAATAAAGCACGCGGACTTCTACATATAATCAACACCTCACCCCACCAGGATTTAAACCCAAGATGTTATAATTGTGACCGGGGAACGCTACCTCTGGGCCACCAGGAAAAAAAAGCAGTCCTAGACTCTGCTATATTTCACACAAAGCCTGTTCAACGAGCTTATGGCACCGTGAACCTCTGATGGGGATCACCCGTGCCGCTTAGGTGATCAGAGCAACGTTTTACCAAATGCGGTTTCAAAACACGAGGGTCCATATATATTTCATTAGCCCAATAAAGCACGCCGACTTCTACATATAATCAACACCTCACCCCACTAGGATTCAAACCCACGATCTTATAATTGTGACCGGGGTATGCTACCTCTGGGCCACCAGGACACTAAAAGGAGTCCTAGACTCTGCTATATTTCACACAAATCCTGTTCAACGAGCTTATGGCACAGTGAACCTCTAATGGGGACCACCCGTGCCGCTTATGTGATCAGAGCAACGTTTTACCAAATCCGGCTTGGAAACACGAGGATCCATATATATTTCATTAGCCCAATAAAGCAGTCGGACTTCTATATATAACAAACACCTCACCCCACCAGGATTCAAACCCACAGTCTTATAATTGTGACCGGGGTATGCTACTTCTGGGCCACCAGGACAATAAAAGCAGTCCTAGACTCTACTATATTTCACACAAAGCCTGTTAAACGAGCTTATGGCGCTGTGAACCACTATAGGGGACCACCCGTGCCGCTTAGGTGATCAGAGCAACGCTTTACCAAATGCGGTTTTGAAACATGAGGATCCATATATATTTCATTAGCCCAATAAAGCACGCGGACTTCTACATATAATCAACGCCTCACCCCACCAGGATTTGAAGCCACGATCTTATAATTCAGACCGGGAAAACTACCCTGGGCCAACAGGACAATAAAAGCATTCATAGACTCTACTATTTCACATTAAAGCCTGTTCAACGAGCTTATGACTGTGAACCACTATAGGGGACCACCCGCAAGCCGCTTAGGGTGATCAGAGCAACGCTTAACCCAATGCGGCTTCGAAACACGAGGATCCATATATATTTCATTAGCCCAATAAAGCACGCGGACTTCTACATATAATCAACACCTCACCCCACCAGGATTTGAACCGACGATCTTATAATTGTGACCGGGGAATGCTACCCCTGGGCCACCAGGACAAGAAAAGCAGTCCTAGACTCTGCTATATTTCACACAAAGCCTGTTCAACGAGCTTATGGCGCCGTGAACCTCTAATGGGGACCACCAGGCCGCTTTTAGGTGATCAGAGCAACGTTTTTTACCAAATGCTGCTTCAAAACAGGAGGATCCATATATTTCATTAGCCCAATAAAGCTACCTAGAGACTTCTACATATAATCAACACCTCACCTCCCACCAGGATTTCAACCAACGATCTTAAAATTGTGACTGGGGAACGCTACCTCTGGGCCACTAGGACAATAAAAGCAGTCCTAGACTCTGCTATATTTCACACAAAGCCTGTTCAACGAGCTTATTGTGCCGTGAACCACTATAGGGGACCACCCGTGCCGCTTAGGTGATCAGAGCAACGTTTACCCAAATGCGGCTTCAAAACCCGAGGATCCATATATATTTCATAAGCCCAATAACGCACTCAGAATTCTACATATAATCAACGCCTCACCCCACCAGGATTTGAAGCCAAGATCTTATAATTGTGACCGGGGAACGCTATCTCTGGGCCACCAGGACAATAAAAGCAGTCCTAGACTCTGCTATATTTCACACAAAGCCTGTTCAACGAGCTTATGGCGTCGTGAACCTCTAATGGGGACCACCCGTGCCACGTAGGTGATCAGAGCAACGTTTTACCAAATACGGCTTCGAAACAGGAGAATCCATATATATTTCATTAGCCCAATAAAGCACGCGGACTTCTACATATAATCAACACCTCACCCCACCAGGATTTAAACCCAAGATCATATAATTGTGACCGGGGAACGCTACCTCTGGGCCACCATGACAATAAAAGCAGTCCTAGACTCTACTATATTTCACACAAAGCCTGTTCAACGAGCTTATGACTCTGTGAACCACTATAGGGGACCACCCGTGCCGCTTAGGTGATCAGAGCAACGTTTTACCAAATGCGGCTTCGAAACAGGAGGATCCATATATATTTCATTAGCCCAATAAAGCACGCGAACTTCTACATATAATCAACAGCTCACCCCACCAGGATTTCAACCAACGATCTTATAATTGTGACCGGGGAACGCTACCTCTGGGCCACAAGGACAATAAAAGCAGTCCTAGACTCTGCTATATTTCACACAAAGACTGTTCAACGAGCTTATGGCGCCGTGAACCACTATAGGGGACTACCCGTGCCGCTTAGGTGATCAGAGCAACGTTTACCCAAATGCGGCTTCAAAACCCGAGGATCCATATATATTTCATTAGCCCAATAACGCACGCAGACTTCTACATATAATCACCGCCTCACCCCACCAGGATTTAAACCCACGATCTTATAATTGTGACCGGGGAACGCTACCTCTGGGCCACCAGGACAATAAAAGCAGTCCTAAACTCTGCTGTATTTCACACAAAGCCTTTTCAACGAGCTTATGGCGTTGTGAACCTCTAATGGGGACCACTCATGCCACTTAGGTGATCAGAGCAACGTTTTACCAAATGCGGCTTCGAAACAGGAGAATCCATATATATTTCATTAGCCCAATAAAGCACGCGGACTTCTACATATAATCAACACCTCACCCCACCAGGATTTAAACCCAAGATCTTATAATTGTGACCGGGGAACGCTTCCTCTGGGCCACCAGGAAAAAAAAGCAGTCCTAGACTCTACTATATTTCACACAAAGCCTGTTCAACGAGCTTATGGCGCCGTGAACCTCTAATGGGGACCACCCGTGCCGCTTAGGTGATCAGAGCAACGTTTTACCAAATACGGCTTCAAAACACGAGGGTCCATATATATTTCATTAGCCCAATAAAGCACGCGGACTTCTACATATAATCAACACCTCACCCACCAGGATTCGAACCCATGATCTTCTAATTGTGACCGGGGAACGCTACCTCTGGGCCACCAGGACAATAAAAGCAGTCCTAGACTCTGCTATATTTCACACAAAGCCTGTTCAACGAGCTTATGGCGCCGTGAACCTCTAATGGGGACCACCCGTGCCACTTAGGTGATCAGAGCAACGTTTTACCAAATGTGGCTTCGAAACAGGAGAATCCATATATATTTCATTAGCCCAATAAAGCACGCGGACTTCTACATATAATCAACACCTCACCCCACAAGGATTTAAACCCAAGATCTTATAATTGTGACCGGGGAACGCTACCTCTGGGCCACCAGGACAATAAAAGCAGTCCTAGACTCTACTATATTTCACACAAAGCCTGTTTAACGAGCTTATGGCGCCGTGAACCTCTAATGGGGACCACCCGTGCCGATTAGGTGATCAGAGCAACGTTTTACCGAATGCGGCTTCGAAACACGAGGATCCATATATATTTCAATAGCCCAATAAAGCACGCTTACTTCTACATATAATCAACACCTCACCCCACTAGGATTTGAACCCACGATCTTATAATTGTGACCGGGGAACGCTACCTCTGGGCCACTAGGACAATAAAAGCAGTCCTAGACTCTACTATATTTCACACAAAGCCTGTTCAACGAGCTTATGGCGCTGTGAACCACTATAGGGGACCACCCGTGCCACTTAGGTGATCAGAGCACGTTTAACCAAATCCGGCTTCGAAACACGAGGATCCATATATATTTCATTAACCCAATAAAGCACGCGGACTTCTACATATAATCAACACCTCACTCCACTAGGATTCGAAACCACGATCTTATAATTGTGACCGGGGAATGCTACCTCTGGGCCACCAGGACAATAGAAGCATTCCTAGACTCTGCTATATTTCACACAAAGCCTGTTCAACGAGCTTATGGCGCCGTGAACCTCTCATTGGGACCACCTGTGTCGCTTAGGTGATCAGAGCAACGTTTTACCAAATGCGGCTTCGAAACACGAGATCCATATATATTTCATTAGCCCAATAAAGCACGCGGACTTCTACATATAATCAA
>NW_024749946.1:0-8344 GCF_018991925.1 Homarus americanus | reverse complement strand
CCACTTTGAACATAACTTTGCCAAGGTCATCCTTTTCCATTTTGTGTATAATCATTTCTAAAAACAGGGATGGAAAAAATGTTTTATAACTTAAAGAGTTAAATGCTCATGGAAATTATTTCAAGAAAATTTTCCTGCACTGATAATGTGTCTTCAAGAACTGGAGGTTTGAATTTAATCAGTACGGTAACCACATTACTCTGAGAACACTCGACACGTGCCAATACTTTTTAAATATTAATAAATGAAGGAAGATACAAATAGTAGGAAAAGGATCAATTCAAATCTTGGGACTGAGGAGAACTAGCGCATGAACAGGTTTTATATTGTGTATTATAATGTAATCTAATGAGTCTTACGTGTAGCTACAGACTGCTTGTGCACTTCCATCTGGGGAATTTTTTGAACAAACTGCTTTAACTCCCCCACAGTTTTAGCAGCATGGCGTTCTTCATATTGAGCCTTCACGGACTTTGCATGTCGAGAAAGACGAGGCCCCACAGCTGAGAAGTTGCAGTCCCTAATCTCTGCATAAAGGATCTCTAAGGAGGAGAGCTGCACCGTCTTTGTGTCCATGAATGATGAATCATCAGACGGAGGAGAGTCGGAGCTAGTCTGTGCAAACTTCTCTCCAGGTAATTTCACTGTACCTGCAGTACAAAAATTAAGAGGATCATTACTGAGTTTGTAATTAATGCTGCAGTTCTATATAGATTTTTTTCTACAATAATTATATAAAACATATGAAGACATTATAGCATACAGGAGCCTCAATATTAGTGTCTTGCAAACTCTGAACTATTGAAATTAAACATGCACAAAAATTCAGGTGTTGGGGAGATACACATTCCCCAACACAACAAAATTTTTACTTATAGCTATTTAAGCTGGCACAAAAATGATTTTCAGGCCCAGGTCCATAAACACACTATAAACACAAAAATGTCATTTTTTTAATTTTGAACTGTTAATATGACCACTAAACAGAGTGCCCTGTATGCAAGACTAAAGTACAGTACTCCCTCTTTATCGACGGGGGTTACGTTCTGTAAACGGCCGTCGATAAAGAAACCGTCGATACCGTGATGGTTGCGTAATTTTTCTAACTATTATTAGCATATGTTGAATAAATGTACCTTTAAGCATTAATGCGTTTCCTTTACACATAACCTTAAATAATAGTGTATAAATAATAATATAATAAGTGGACAAAAATACTAGCAAACTTACCATTTAATTTATTGAAGTGAACATCGGTCCTTACAGTAAACAATACAGTGTACAGTATATACAAGTGTGATGATTGAGGCTTATTAAAAGCCTGACCAGTCAGATGAGTATGATTAGTCAAGGTCTGCATCTTCTTGAGGGGTGTGGGCAGGTACTGCGTCTTGTTGTTGTGAGGTGCCGGCAGCTTCTACGTCTTGTTGTTGTGAGGTGTCGGCAGGTTCGGCGATGGCAGGCACTCGGCGACTGAAGAAGTTGGTGATGGTGGTCTGTGCTTTCTTGCTTCTCATTTCCCTCTGCAGTTCTATATATGGCAACATAACATTTTCAATAGCTCTCTTTGCTTTAAGGGACCTATCAAGGGAGGGATCAATGTCATAGAGACGAGCAGAGAGGGCCTTACTCATTCTTATCACTTCACCAAGATTATCTAAAGTTAAGTTCTTATTTTCATCATCACTCACTTCATCGTCTGTTTCATCCTGCAGCTCCACTAATTGTTCTAGTTCATCACTTGTAAATGGATCCCCAACATTTCCCAATAACTCTTCTTGCACCTCTGCCGCTGTTAGGTCAGAGAACCCTTCACCTCCAACTTCATTTGCCATAGTTATTATGTTGCGTAACTGAGGCTCGGCTGTTGGGAACCCTGTGAATGTTGGGACAATTTCAGGCCACAATTTTTTCCAACATGATCGGACACAGTTCTGCGACAGTTCATTGTGGCTTTCAGCGATGAAGTTTATGCACTGTGCAATATCAAATTTCTTCCACATTTCTCTGGGTGTCACATCAGCATCCTTATCAAGGCACTCACGAATCATGCTGAAAGTCTTCTCTGCATATTTAGCCTTAAACATGACAATGACTCCCTGGTCCATTGGCTGGATGATGGAGGTGGTGTTTTTTGGCAGGAAAACCACCTCAATGTTGGGGTGGGCAGTCTTGAGTTCTTCAGAGTGGCCAGGGCAATTATCTAGATATAATACCACTTTGAACTCCATGCCAAGTTCATCCAGATAATTTTTCACCTCTCTAGCAAAGCAGTTTTTCAGCCAATCCACGCACAAATCAGATGTCATCCACGCTTTCTTGTTGTTCCTGTAGAAAACTGGTAGCAAGTTCATGTTTTTATTTTTGAGAGCCCGAGGTCGTGCGGCAGTGTATAACAACATGGGCTTAATCATATGCCCTGCCGCATTCCCACATAGCATCACTGTCACTCGGTCCTTCGCAACTTTAAATCCAGGGGCACTTTTTTCCTCTTTAGAGATGTAGGTTCGGCGTGGCATCTTCTTCCACCATAGGCCTGTCTCATCAGCATTAAAAACTTGTTCCGGCCTATAACCCTTTTGTGCTATGTGGTTAGCAAACTCTGCAGGGTATGCTTCCCCTGCCACAGTGTCTGCTGATGCTGCTTCGCCAGTCACTTTTATATTATGCAGCCCATAACGATGTCTGAATTTCTCAAACCATCCTTTGCTAGCTGCAAATTTTTTCAAATTGTCACCATCACCCTGATTATCACCATCACCCTGATCATCACCATCACCATCACCAACACCATGATCATCACTTTTAGAAAACCTATCATAAAGTTCCTTAGCTTTCTGCCTAATAAATTTCGAGTCAAGTGGTATGCGGCGGCGGTTTAGGTCCTCTATCCAAATGTTCAGTGCTTTTTCCATTTTAATGAGGGCATCATCACGCACATGGCTTGTCACTTTTGATGTCACTGGTGCACTTGAAGCTAAAGCGTGCTTCAGATCCTTTGCACGTCGTTTAATTCCACGCACACTGGATTCGTTGAGCCCAAAGTGGCGGCCAACAGCTGCATAGCTCATACCGCTGTCGAGTTGTTTCAGCACTTCATTCTTCTCATTCAGCGTCAGCACTCGTCTTGCCCTCTTAGGTGTAGATCCAGAGGGAGCAGCAGGTCGTTTGGGAGGCATAGTGATATAAGTTCATGTGATGAACCACCAGCAAAAGTTGAAAATCAAAGACTGTTGCCCACTCGGCTTGGCTGATGTTTGTGTTCAGGGAAGGCGGGCCGCGGGTAGGCGCTAGTCACGCCACTAGTGCCGCCTAGCGGCGAAAGTACAAACAAGGCCCGCGGAGTTCAAATAAAGCCAAAATAAAAATCCCGGCTAAATAATCCGTCGATAGTCGAAACCGCCGATAAAAAATCCGTCGATAAAGAGGGAGTACTGTATATATATATATATATATATATATATATATATATATATATATATATATATATATATATATATATATATATATATATATATATATATATATAAGGCAAATCTAACGTTTTCTTTTATCTTTATGCGTTTCAACGGCCATGATCTTGATCTTGCTTTCTGAAAAAAAATATATATTAAGAAATAAGTCATTTCATTAATATTTTCTCTATCTTTATTGGCTACATTTAATTAGCCATACGTCAGCTTTTCCTCACCTGACTGATGGATGTTTCTCGTGCGTGAAGGAAGCTTATAGTTGCCAGGTAGCAATTTTCTGTTCACCTTAATGTATGACCAACTTAAACGAATAATAAAAATAAAGGTTATTATTATTATTATTATTACTATTATTATTATTATTATTATTATTATTATTATTATTATTATTATTATTATTATTATTATTATTATTAATATTATTATTATTATTAATATTATTATTATTATTATCATTATTATTATTATTATTATTATTATTATTATAACTGTTCCTGTTTCTTCCTCTTACAAACAACTGACAATGGACGAGTTGACGATCAGAATTTTTTTGTAAAATGGCAGGTCAATGGGTAAATAAAACGCTTAAATTTACTATGGCAATGATATTTTAAAATAAATTGGGCCAAAAAGTGTAAAAAAAAATAAGGGTTAAAGTTGCTAAAAATTCACGTGACTGCGAAAAACTGTGATTGGTTGTGACGTCACTGACTAGTGAGAGCCGCAGAGCTGGAGCCTCTAGGCAGCTAGCTGCGGTGTATGTGTTGTTACCAGCAGAAATACAGGACTTGTGGCCATATACAATGATGATATACACATGCACACCTTATTGTTAGGCTAAAATAAATTACTGCTCAAGTATCATCATGTGTATTTACTTGCTGGCTGCCAAAATGATGCAAAAGACCGATAACTCCAACACGGAAGTTTTCATCACTGTTCTCTATTTCATGTCTGGTAAATGTAAGTTTTCGTCACTGATGTTTATATTTAATGTTGTGGAAGGACTAGGGAAGACCATGGCCAGGGGATGGGCTTGAGATGATCAGGTGACAGATGTAATTTTACATGCTTCATAGCTGGGTGGCGGAGTTCTTGATAATACTCTACAATCATAAAGACATCTACTTTTGGTAAATTTCTTTCATCTGCCTTGATGAACCCTGGAAGTAGCTGTCCAACCTTCTCGGCTGATCGGCTCTGTAAATAAATATTATTAGATAATTAATTGTGCTTTACTGTGCAACACTGTACAGTATAGTCTCGGTTAACGCGGATTTTCCTTACGCGGTTGGTCATTTACACGGCACCTGTCCAGAAGTGCCAATTATTAGTTACGCGGTACATCCCTGAATTTACGCGGGAAGCGGAGAGGACAAGCTGCGCGCTAGGTCGCTCTTACGTCACCGCTGACGTCATATGTCGTTTTGGACTGTGATTGGGCCACGCATTCTTACCACCCATGCATCCCCTCCGCCGTGAGCTGTGATTGGTCTATTTAACCTTGCTTGCCCAGTCAACAAAACATTATCGAGTTCATCACCCGCAACCCACCACAGCCAGCCCAAGTCAGTGATAGTGAGGATATGGACTTTGAGGGGTTTGACAAGGAGGCCCTGCTAGCCTCTGTGGTGGATAGTGATACAGGTGAGAGCCAATAATCTGCCCTCTGCCTTGGAATCAACCCCCCATCCCCGTGTGCCCAGCCATCTCTTCTACTAACATAAGTGTTAAAAAGCCTAATATTATTGATATTTCTCTTAAATATTAATTGTGTGCGCATACCATCATAAAACTAAGATGTTATTTTTACTACAACGTAAGTATTGTGTCGGAAAAAGGGTAGTCTGGCGGTCGGCCCAGTCTCTATTTCAATTAATCCCATATGTTCTGTTATTTCGTTTACGCGTTTCGCGTTATACGCGGACCTCCATGGGTTTAATTGACAGCATAAAACGAGACTATACTGTAATACTATATTGAATACAGGTACTCCTCGTCTTCGACCTATTCAACTTCGACCACCCGGACCTGCAACTGCATGATCGTGCCAAAAAAAATTCAAATTCACGTATTTCGAGTCCCTAGCGTCGGTGATACGTAGCTATTATTACTGACAAAATTTTTGTTTGTAATTCCCTTTAAAATGGCTGGCAAGCGTAAAAGTGAGAGTTTTCGGCGCTGAAAAGAAAAAGACACACCCAGAAATTTATGTAAATCTACCCAAAAATACAGCTGAATTTTTTTTTCATTATTAAAATGTACTATGTACTAAAATTTTTATCTCTTGTGCAAAATATATGACGTTTATATTCAAATTAATCACTATCTTATAAGAATTTCAGCAATGTAAATTATATTCTCCCCGGTCACTTCTATGACATTTTATTAGCAAAAAACAAAAACAAAATCTAAAGGACATAAATAAACAAATAAATACTTCACTAGACCTTCAGTGCCAACTGTCAAACATGTCACTGTCACCCCTCCCAGGAAGGGTTTGGTGGTTTTAGGCTTACAGTTTTTATTTTATATAATATCAGACTAAAGTTAGGAGAATATAATTTGCATTACTGGAATCCTTGCAAGACAGTGAATAATTTGAATATAAACGTCATATATTTTATTGCAAGAATAAAAAAGTATCACCTGTATCACACTACCATTGTGATTTAAGAGTTCTAGTGCTGTATACTTGCATATATATATATATATATATATATATGTATATATATATATATATATATATATATATATATATATATATATATATATATATATATATATATATATATATATATATATATATATATATATATATATATGCTATATATATATATATATATATATATATATATATATATATATATATATATATATATATATATATATATATATATATATATATATATATATATATATATATATATACACAGTTGTACCCCACTTAACGTGGTCAATAGAACCCAGAGGGTCCCGTGTTAAGTGAAATCCGTGTTAAGTGAACAACAGAACATATGGGATTAATTCCAATAGAAACAGGCCCGACCCCCAAACTCCACTTTTTGAAGACACATAACTATGTTGTAGTAAAATAACATCTTAATTTTATGATGGTACATGCACACAATTAATACTTAAGAGAAATACAGTCGCCAAGTTAATGTCCATTCAAATAATGGACTCAACTCCCTCCCCCTCTCACACTACACTGCCGGCTCTTCCCTCTCTGAGAAATTTTGGGGGGAAAACCACTAAATTTTAATAAATAATACCTCAAACTAAAGTTAGAATAATACAATTGACATTGCTGGATTCCTTGTAAGACCAGGAATATTTTGAATATAAATGTCATATATTTTGCACAAAAGATAACATAGTTACTCAGAAAATTTTTTTATCTAAAATTTGTATGTCTAATGCAAAATATATGATGTTTATATTCAAAATGATCACCAAATTATAAGAATTTCAGCAATGTAAATTATATTCTGGCCGGGTAATTTGTATGAATTTTATGAGCTAAAACAGGCAGTCAGGCAGGGTGGCGGGTGGGGCAAATCTAAAAATAAGCGTCGAGCGGACACTCTACGTGTATATATGGAAAAAATCCGTGTTAAGTGAAAGTTCAGCTCTGGTGAGGCACCGCGTATATGATAAAGCAGCGTTAAGTGAAACGTTAAGGCAGAATATAATACTGTATATATATATATATATATATATATATATATATATATATATATATATATATATATATATATATATATATATATATATATATATATATATATATATATATATATATATATATATATATATATATATATATATATATATATATATATATATATATATATATATATATATATATATATATATTGATTTAAGGGCAATTTAGGGGAATTTTAGGAGTGTTTCTGACTTTATGCACTTTTTGGCTTTACTTTGTACGGTATGTACTTTTTCTGTGAGTTGGAACCAGTTGCGTTTGTTAATCGAGGGACCACTGTTTTATTTTCGCATTTTCGACTTACAACCAATTCGACTTACGACCTGGTCGTCGGTCCCTAACCCCGTCGGAGACTGACTGTATATAAATATTGCTAAGTACATTAACTAATTCAATGGATATTAGCTGTCCCTACTACAAATTTCATAGTATAAACATTCCAAACAATATTGGTATTAATTTGGTTTTGGTCATCTGGGGAACCTTAAGATTCTAACGATGGGATTAAGTACTTTAAACAATAAGACACTTTATCTGTACGGAATTTCTGTCGCAAAACATTTTTCGATCGCATAAAAAATACAGGTCAGATGTTAGGTTAGGTTAGATTAGGGAATGATAAGTTATATTATAAGTTATAAGATTAGCTTAACATACATCGGTAAGGAGGGGGGGGGTAGTAACTCAAAACTAGTTATTTCCAATAGAAATGAAGGTCTAAATTGCTTATAACACATCGCAAACCACCAGAAAAATCATAGTCTGCATGTCTAAGTACAGGGATGACCAAAACTTAAAATTTACCAAATATAACCTATCATGAATCTAAGCATCCAAATACTTATGGTAGTAAAAGTAAAATTTTACCCATTAATTAATATAAATGATGATGTATCCCAGTGGTTCATTAGTGAATCCTCAAAACAATAACAGCACTATGTTGTCATGTTTACCTAGCATCAGGCATTATCAAAACAAAGTCCAGACAATGTCATTACTTCTCACTTGACTTGTATCTCCATCCCTGCGTCGTGTGCTGAGAAGGTGGTGACGTCATTGCAAATGGCGGCCCTGTTTCTAGAGAAATAAACTTATCTTGACTATTATAGCAGGACTTTAAACTTTTATTACAAATTATATA
>NW_024749945.1:32500-39070 GCF_018991925.1 Homarus americanus | reverse complement strand
GTGTTGATTACCACCGTATGTTCCTGCACTGGTGATGGCGAGTGTGTTATACGGAGAACACCTGAACACGTTATGTTCTTCTGTGCTAAAATGTTCTTCAGCAAGTTATTATGTCAGTCCGATTTGTAGCGTGAGTGCCGCGCACCACACACACACACAGTTTGTGTCAGCGAGAATACTGGCAGTTGTGTCTCCCCAGCGAACTTGGAGGATGGAACGTAGACTACGTTGGTGAGAGTTTTCAAGTGCCTTGAGGTGCATCCTGTATGTGACCTATGTCTCGCTGCCATATAACAGGGTGGGGAGGACCGTTGCTCGATACACGTGCAGCTTTGTAGATAATTTCAGCTTCTTTACAGCTGAAGACACGGGTGCACAGTCCGCCAAAAGCTTGAGATGCGCATTTGATCCGATGTTGAGTCTCTTCGTCGATGTCTGCGGTGGTGGACAGGTGGGAGCCAAGGTGCTGAAAGTGGGTAACATTAGAGGGTAGTGCCATTAACCTGGGTGGATGGTGGAGGTGTGGCTGAACCATGGACAGACTGAAAAAGAATCTGAGTTTTACGTGCATTCACCTCAAGGCCGAAGTGTGCATACGCATCTGCGTTGGTGTTCAGGATCTGCTGTAGGTCGCGTTCAGTGTGAGTAACAAGGATGAGGTCGTCTGTATAATGAAGTTCAGTGATGGAAGCGGTCGACACCTCTGTTCCTACCTGTATTCGCCTTATGTTAAAAAGTCCCTCCATCCGGTAATCGGATGACCACCCCACTGGCACGAGTAAGGAAGGCAGCCAAGAAAATGGAAAAGAGAGTTGGTGCCATTAAACATCCTTGTTTTACCCTCGTTAAGACGGGCAAAACTAAGACTGGGTGCCATTGTGCAGGACACTGCCGTTCATGCCATCGTGGAATCGAAGGCCTTGGTAAGGTTGATGAAGGCCATTTACAAGTCAGGACGCCGTTCTCTGCACCTTTCCTGTATCTGGTGGGCAGCAAAGATTATGTCAGTGGTACCACGTGATGGTCTAAAGCCACATTAAGACTCTAGGAAGAAGTTTTCAGCCTCAGGAAGAAGTCTGTTTAGGAGGACTCAGGCGATAATCTTGCCAGCAACGGACAGCAGCGAGATCCCGCGGTAGTTGCCACAGTCTGACCAGTCTCCCTTAGTCTTACAATTACTAACAATGGAGGTTTCCTTAAGATCTTGGGGGATTTCCTCCTCCTCCCATATATTCTTCTGGAGAGAGTGGAGCCAGCTGGTAAGCAGAGGTCCTCCCACTTTATGCGCCTCGGCTGGGATTCCATCAGGCTTTGCGGCTTTGTTATTTTTCATCTGCTTGATGGCAGTAGCTACCTCATCCAGTGATGGAGGATAGCTGAGGTGAGTCAGCTCTGGGTGCTGAGGGACCTGCTGGGTAGTCAGGATATCTACATCAGTGTTTTGCTGAGCAGTGAATGTTAGTGCTTTTTCCAGCACTGAAGGAGGCCTTCGTATTTAATTAGGGAGTTACCATCGGATGAGCGGAGGGGGGCAAGCCATGAGTAGTTGGGCCATGTATTGCATAAGTGGAATTGAAAAATTCCCGCATCCTGTGTTAATACTCAAAATTTAGCGTTTTGTACGCTTTTTTTTCCACCATTCGTCCTTTAGATCGCGAAGTTTGTGCTTGGCCATTGCTTTCTACTGGTGGAAGGTATCAGCTTTCGCCCAAGACTGAGGGTTGTTCTGCCAGCCATTGACGAGTACAGTATGTCGATTTCCTGGTTATTTTCATCAAACCAATTCTGTTGTTTTATGTCGATCTGGCCGAGTTGTCTCGCTGCAGGTAAGACCCTGGCCACACACACACACACACACACACACACACACACACACACACACACACACACACACACACACACACACACACACACACACACACACACACACACACACACACACACACACACACACACACACACACACACACACACACACACACACACACACACACACACACACACACACACACACACACACACACACACACACACACACACACACACACACACACACACACACACACACACACACACACACACACACACACACACACACACACACACACACACACACACACACACACACACTGTTTCCTTCCCTCTACACTTCCACCATTCCCACGTCCTTCCATATTTTCCTCCTCTGTACCGTCTCCTCCTCCCCTTCCTCACCCCTCCTCCTCCTTCTCCTCCTCCTCCTATACCCACCTTTCTCTTCTCCTCCCCCTCCACCATCTCCTTTTTCCCTCTCATCCTCCTTCTTCTCCGTTCCTCCTCCACCTCTTTTTCTTCCCCCCTCCCTCCTACCCCTTTCCTCCCTCCTTTTCCCCCCCTTCTTCCTCCCCCTCCTTCCCATCTCCCCCCTTTCCTCCTCCTATTCCTCCCTTCCTCCCCCCCTCTTCCTCCCCCGTCCTCCCCTGCCCTCCCCTCCTCCCCTCCTCCTCTACCACCTCTTCCTTCCCTCCTCTTCCCCCTCCTCCTCCCCACCCCTCCTCCTTCTCCCTCCTCCTCTACCACCCTTCTTCCCTCTTCCTCCCCCTCCCCTCTTCCATCCTCCTCCTCTTCACCTCCCTCCCCTCTTCCTCCCTTTCTTCCTCCCCTATTCCTCACCACCTCCTTCCCCCCCTCTTCCCTCCTCCCCTCCCCCCTTCCTCCTTCCCCTTCGTCTCCTCCCTCTACCATTCTTCCTTCCCTCTCCCATCCCTCCTCCCCCCTGCACGTCCCTCCCTTCCCTTCCCCTTTCCTCCTCCCTTTCTCCCCCTGCTCCGATTTACCCCTTTCTCGTGTTCTCAGTCATGTGCAAGGGGAAGAAGATTGTCTCAGTCTACACCGTTTACTACCGACAACAGTTCCCACCTGCCTTTGCCTCCTGTTGACCACCACAGCCCCCCAGCACATCTCTACCACACCCTTAACCACAACACCAACTACATCCCTTCCTCAGTCACATCATATCAGGTAAAAGAAGGATGATGTCTTAGTATCCGGGGATGATGAGGTGACGTGTAGAGCCAGTGAGTCCGTGTGGTGAGGGAAGAGGTGCCCCGCAGGCCACACTCATTACTGCTACCAATTGGAGGTATAAGAAGAGGAGGCTAGGAGGAGGGTAGAGAAGGCGTATCCTGGGTGTCCAGAGGCTAGCCACTGGTCAGGTACACGGTAACAGAAGCACTGGAGGGCCCACTCGCTCCTGATGCATTACCTAACTTTTTCTTCTTCATTTGAAGCAAATTTTACAGTACCTGAGTTTTTTGTGATGCCGGTCTCGGGGAATGTTGGTCGCCTAGCTAGACCTGAGACGCTCATGCCGGCCACAAGGGCAGTTGCTGCAACCCCGAGCGCTTCGTCCCGTGTGTAGCCTCAAGCTGTGTGGTGTGGTCATATGGTGTGGTCATATGGTGAGGTCATATGGTGTGGTCATGTGTGTGTTCATAAGGTCTGGTCTTATGGTGTGATCATATATGTGCTGAGGTCATATGGTATGGTCATGTGGTGTGGGCATGATGTGGTCATATGTGTGGTGTGGTCAAATACAGTAATGTGGAGATGTGTGTGGTCATATGGTGTGGTGACGTGTGTAGTGTGGTCATGTATAGTGTGTTATATGGCGTGGTCATGTGATGTGGTTCATATGGTGTAGTGACGTGTGTAGTGTGGTCATATGTGTACAGTAGTGTGGTCATTTGTAGTGTGGTCAGGTGTGTAGTATGGTCATATGATGTGGTCATGTGTGATGTGGTCATATATGAGGTGTGTGTGGTCATATAGTGTGTTCATGTGTGTATATGGTGTGGTGTGATGATATGATGTGGTCATGTGTATGATTGTATGGTGTGGTCATGTAGTGGTCACATGTGTAGTGTGGTTATTTGGTACTGTGGTCATATACGTAGTGTGGTCATATGGTGTGGTCATGTGTGGTGTGGTCATATGTAGTGCACATGTTATGTGGTCTGGTCATATGGTGTATGTGTGTGATGTGGTCATATGGTGTGGTACATGTGTAGTGTGGTTATGTAACATTTAGTATCATCTGGAATAGTACACATAACATGGTGGTAATAAGATCATCTCATAATGTTACCACAGTTATCACTTCAATATTTATTTATTTTTATTTTTATTTTTTCACATTTATACTATAAGTTTATACATACTTTACAGTGGAGTTGATATACATACATATGATAAGGGAGGGAAGCAATACCGAGACAACAGATATTTTTTAAGAGATGATTTAAAGAAGGAGCGTAGTCTTTGCTCGGATGGGTGGGGTAAGTTGTTCCACACCTTCACACCATGATATTTTATGGAGGTCTGGGACCGAGAGGAGCGCTTGGGGGGGTGTGGTCTTAGTAGCCTTGGTGCCTTAAGTTGTATCTCTGATTATTTCAGAACTGGAAATAATTGTTGTCAATCAAGTGATTGACAGATTTGTACACAAATAGGGCACAGCAGTAGGTGTTAATATCCTCGAGTTTTAACATTTTCAGTAATCAGGGGTTATGTTTTTGAAGAGCCAGATGCCCCTCCATAGTGTGTGACAGTGTATCAAGTGTTGGTAAACAAGATCATAATAGATTTATTTCACTGCTGCAAGAGTGAGTGACTGTCGAGTGTGATACATGATACCGCACTGTTTATTGACTTTACTGTGAATGGCTTGTATGTTGTTTCTCCAGCTAAGTTTCTCATCAACAATAACCCCAAGGATATTTAGTATTTTGTTCGCGTTTGAAAACTGTATTACCAAGGTACAGGGGGTCCAAATCTGGGGGGAAGTTTTTCCTTCTGTGAAAGATCGAGTAGTGGGTTTTTTCGAGGTTTAAGGTCAGTTTATTAGGTATTACCCAGGTCCTGACTTTAGTCAATTCAGTGTTCATAGTTCTCTTCAAGGAATGAAGGTCTGAGTTGCTGGCATAGAGATTACTATCGTCTGCAAATAAGTTGTATTTTATGAGTGTGCTGGCGTGGACTATTTCGTTTATGTACAACAAGAGCAGTACTGGACCGAGAATGGAGCCTTGAGGGACGCCATACAAAATTGGTGAGGAGTCAGATTGATGATTATTATAGCAGACATACTGTTTCCTGTTGGACAGATATGAGGTAAACCAATTGTGGGATAAGCCCCTAACGCCGAAATGTTCAAGCTTCGCCAGGAGGATGGTATGGTCGACAGTATCAAAAGCTTTAGAGTGGTCCAAGACTATACCGACTGTGAACTGACTGTCATCAAAGGAGTTTAGGATGTCATTAGTAAAGGAGTCTGTGAGGATGTTATTGACACTACAGAAGGAATTTAGTCTACTACATGCTAGCTTCTCCAGTATCTTACTCAAGGCTGGGAGGAGTGATGTTGGGCGGTAACTCTTGAAGAGACCTTTGTCCCCAGATTTTTTATATGCTGAGTGAACTTCAGCAATTTTCAGTTTATCAAGAAAGACACCACTAGTGAAGGAGGAGTTACAAATGTGTAGGAGAACAGGTAGTAATAAGTGGGATACTCTCTTAATGATGCTCATTGGTATATTGTCTTCGCCTGCTGCTGCATCTTTAGACATTTTTATGGTGGTCAATAATTCATCTGGTGTGACAAGGGATAAGAACAGCTCATTTTGCTGCCTGTTTTGCATGTTGGCTCTAAGCTCCTCATGGTGATCAGGGATGCTCTCTGCAAGATTTTTGCCAACATTAATAAAATATTAATTGAAGTGGTTGGCAATGGAGGAGGGTTCCGTTATAACGGAATCATTTATCGTAAAAGGTGAGTGGGGGACCGAAGGCTGAGTGTTCCTATTCTGAATAGAATTTATGACATTCCAGGTTTTCTTACCGTCGCCTGATGCTGACTGGAGCTTATTTGTATTATAGCTACGTCTGGCATTATTAACTGCTTGAGTTACTCTATTTCTGATACTTCGGTAAGCATCACCGAAAGTTATGGGTCTGTTTGCAAATTTCCTTTGGAGTTTGTGTTTTTCTTTTATCATTATCTTAATTTCGCTTGTGATATAGTGTTTGGAAATGGATACAGTTTTCACTGACTTAGTCTTGAGCGGGAAACATTTATCAAAGCAAGCAATGAAGATGCAAGAAAAGTTGCAGCTGTTCACGTTAGGGTTGTCGGAGGCAAAGACAAGATCCCAGTTAGCATTCATTAGCATTCATGTGTGTAGTCATATGTGTGGTGTGGTCATATATGGTGTAGTCATATTATGTGGTGGGGTCATATGTGTAGTATGGTCATATGTGTGGTGTGGTCATATGTGTGGTGTGGTCATATTATGTGGTGTGGAAATATGTGTGGTGTGGTCATATTATGTGGTGTGATAATCTGTGGTGTGGGTCATATGTGTGGTGTGGTCATATTATGTGGTGTGAAATATGTGTGGTTTGGTCATATGTGTGGTGTGGTAATACCTGTGGTGTGGTCATATGTGTGGTGTGGTCATATTATGTGGTGTGACATGTACATATGTGTGGTGTGGTCATATGTGTGGTGTGGTCATGTGGTGGGGTGTGGTC
>NW_024749945.1:20000-27500 GCF_018991925.1 Homarus americanus | reverse complement strand
TAGTGATGTTGATGTTTGTGTTGAAGTATTGTAGTGATGTTGTTGTTCTTGTCTTTACAGTGTTGAAGACAAGGACCATCTCTAGTCATTGCCGAGGCAACAGGTAAGTCACTCCTTTCCTGGAGATTAACTAACCTAACCTAACCTAGCAACCTAACCTAACCTAACCTAACCTAACCTAACCTAACCTACCCAGCGTTGTCAAAAAGTTAAACTATCGGCTCCTCCCCTCTCTCTCTCTCTCTCTTTCTCTCTCTCTCTACGTCCTTTCCTCTGGCCGCAAGGAGAGCAAGACCCGGTGTGAGAAGTGCGGGTGGCTGCGGCAACTTTCTCACCGCAGTTGTGTGGTTGGTAGGGATTGGGGCTGCGGGCTGCGGGCTGCGGGCGGTGGGTGGTGGGCTGCGGATCACGACTTGGCTCTGAGCTGCTGTGGAAGTGAAGCTGTGATCACTATCTGGGGGCTGGAGGCGTGATTACTGCTGACACCTGCTGACGGCCTCTACCTGCTGCTGAGGCCTCTACCACCTGCTGACGGCCTCTACCACCCTGCTGACGGCCTCTACCACCCTGCTGACGGCCTCTACCCACCTACTGACGGCCTCTACCTCCTGCTGACGGCTCCACACCCTGCTGACGGCCTCACCACCCTTCTAACGGCCTCTACCTCCTTGCTGACGGCCTCTACCTCCTTGCTGACGAGCCTCTACCTCCTTTGACAGGCCTCCTGCCTGACTGCCTCTACCTCCTTTGACGGCGTCTACCTCCTGCTGACGGCCTCTCCTGCTGACAACCTGATGACTGCGTGGAGGTGGTGATAATGGTTGTGGTGGTGGTAGTGATGGATAATGATATGGTGATGGCGGCAGCGGCTGCTGTGGTTGTGGTTGTGGTGATGTCTGGTGGTGTGGTTTGCTGGTGGTTGTGGTTGTAGTGGTGTGGCTGCTGGTGGTTGTGGTTGTAGTGAGTGTGGCTGCTGGTGGTTGTGGTTTGTAGTGTGGTGTGGCTGCGGTGGTTGTGGTTGTAGTGGTGTGGCTGCTGGTGGTTGTGGTTGTAGTGGTGTGGCTGCTGGGTGGTTGTTGGTTGTGGCGTTGTGGTTGCTGGGTGGTTTGTGGTTGTAGTCATGTGGCTGCTGGTGGTTGTGGTTGTAGTGGTGTGGCTGCTGGTGGTTGTGGTTGTAGTGGTGTGGCTGCTGGTGGTTGTGGTTGTGTTGATTGTGGCTGCTGGTGGTTGTGGTTGTAGTGGTGTGGCTGCTGGTGGTTGTGGTTGTAGTGGTGTGGCTGCTGGTGGTTGTGGTTGTGGTGTGGCTGCTGGTGGTTGTGGTTGTGGTGTGGTGTGGCTGCTGGTGGTTGTGGTTGTAGTGGTGTGGCTGCTGGTGGTTGTGGTTGTAGTGGTGTGGCTGCTGGTGGTTGTGGTTGTAGTGGTGTGTGGCTGCTGGTGGTTGTGGTTGTGAGTGGTGTGGCTGCTGGTGGTTGTGGTTGTGATGGTGGTGTGGCTGCTGGTGGTTGTGGTTGTAGTGGTGTGGCTGCTGTGGTTGTGGTTGTAGTGGTGTGGCGTGGTTGTGGTTGTGGTGGTGTGGCTGCTGGTGGTTGTGGTTGTAGTGGTGTGGTTGCTGGTGGTTGTGGTTGTAGTGGTGTGGCTGCTGGTGGTTGTGGTTGTAGTGGTGTGGTTGGTGGTTGTGGTTGTAGTCGTGCTGGTGGTTGTGGTTGTAGTGGTGTGGTTGCTGGTGGTTGTGGTTGTAGTGGTGTGGCTGCTGGTGGTTGTGGTTGTAGTCATGTGGCTGCTGATGGTTGTGGTTGTAGTGGTGTGGCTGCTGGTGGTTGTGGTTGTAGTGGTGTGGCTGCTGGTGGTTGTGGTTGTAGTGGTGTGGCTGCTGGTGGTTGTGGTTGTAGTCATGTGGCTGCTGGTGGTTGTGGTTGTGAGTGGTGTGGCTGCTGGTGGTTGTGGTTGTAGTCATGTGGCTGCTGGTGGTTGGTTGTAGTGGTGTGGTTTGCTGGTGGTTGTGGTTGTAGTGGTGTGGCTGCTGGTGGTTGTGGTTGTGGCGGTGTGGTGGTTTGTGGGTGGTGTGGCTGCTGGTGGTTGTGGTTTGTGGTGTGGCTGCTGGTGGTTGTGGTTGTAGTGGGTGGCTGCTGGTGGTTGTGGTTTGTGTCATGTGGCTGCTGGTGGTTGTGGTTGTAGTGGTGTGGCTGCTGGTGGTTGTGGTTGTGTGGTGGCTGCTGGTGGTTGTGGTTGTAGTCATGTGGTTGCTGGTGGTTGTGGTTGTAGTGGTGTGGTTGCTGGTGGTTGTGGTTGTGGTGGTGTGGCTGCTGGTGGTTGTGGTTGTAGTCATGTGGCTGCTGATGGTTGTGGTTGAGTGGTGTGGCTGGTGGTTGTGGTTGTAGTGGTGTGGCTGGGTTTGTGGTTGTGAGTGGTGTGGCTGCTGGTGGTTGTGGTTGTAGTCATGTGGCTGCTGGTGGTTGTGGTTGTAGTGGTGTGGTTGCTGGTGGTTGTGGTTGTAGTGGTGTGGCTGCTGGTGGTTGTGGTTTTAGTCATGTGGCTGCTGGTGGTTGTGGTTGTAGTGGGTGTGGCTGCTGGTGATTGTGTTGAGTCATGTGGCTGTTGGTGGTTGTGGTTGTAGTGGTGTGGCTGCTGGTGGTTGTGGTTGTAGTGGTGTGGCTGCTGGTGGTTGTGGTTGTAGTCGTGGTTGCTGGTGGTTGTGGCTGTAGTGGTGTGGCTGCTGGTGGTTGTGGTTGTAGTGGTGTGTGGCTGCTGGTGGTTGTGGTTGTAGTGGGTGGCTGCTGGTGGTTGTGGTTGTAGTAGTGTGGCTGCTGGTGGTTGTGGTTGTAGTCATGTGGCTCTGGTGGTTGTGGTTGTAGTGGTGTGGCTGCGGTGGTTGTGGTTGTAGTGGTGTGGCTGCTGGTGGTTGTGGTTGTAGTCATGTGGCTGCTGGTGGTTGTGGTTGTGGTGTGTGCTGGTGGTTGTGGTTGTAGTGGTGTGGCTGCTGTGGTTGTGGTTGTAGTTGGTGTGGCTGCTGGTGGTTGGTTGTAGTAGTGTGGCTGCTGGTGGTTGTGGTTGTCATGTGGCTGCTGGTGGTTGTGGTTGTAGTGGGTGGCTGCTGGTGGTTGTAGTTTGTAGTGGTGGCTGCTGGTGGTTGTGGTTGTAGTCATGTGGTTGCTGGGTGGTTGTGGTTGTAGTGGTGTGGTTGCTGGTGGTTGTGGTTGTAGTAGTGTGGCTGCTGGTGGTTGTGGTTGTAGTCATGTGGCTGCTGGTGGTTGTGGTTGTAGTGGTGTGGCTGCTGGTGGTTGTGGTTTGTAGTGGTGTGGCTGCTGGTGGTTGTGGTTGTAGTCATGTGGCTGCTGGTGGTTGTGGTTGTAGTGGTGTGGCTGCTGGTGGTTGGTGGTTTGTAGTGATTCTTGGCTGCTGGTGGTTGTGGTTGTAGTCATGTGGCTGCTGGTGGTTGTGGTTGTGGTGGTGTGGCTGCTGGTGGTTGGTTGTAGTGGTGTGTGCTGGTGGTTGTGGTTGTAGTGGTGTGGCTGCTGGTGGTTGTGGTTGTAGTCATGTGCTGGTGGTTTGGTTGTAGTGGTGGCTGCTGGTGGTTGTGGTTGTAGTGGTGTGGCTGCTGGTGGTTGTGGTTGTAGTGGTGTGGCTGGGTGGTTGTGGTTTGTGGTGTGGCTGCTGGTGGTTGTGGTTGTAGTGGTGGTTTCCTCTGTTGAAGAGTTCCCACCACTAAATACTGCCTTACTGCCGTTCTTACTGGCTCAGTGTAGTTACAGGCAATTGTGGTTGTGTGGTTAATGGTGCGTTTACCATTGTTAGTGTGGTAGTGACCTAGCTTGGTGCATTGTGTGGGTGGTAGGTTGATTTTGGTTTGATTGGTTCAGGAAAGTGTTTGTGAGTTGGCTGTTTGGTTGATTGACAGAGCTCGAATGTGAGTTGATTGGGTTGATTCACTAGCAAGTGGTGGCAGGACTTAGTTGCTGGTAGGCTTGTTGGTTGAGTGGTTAGACAGCTGGTTAGTTGATGGAAATTGATTGATGCTGATAGAGATAAGTGGCTGATGAAAAAATAGGTTGCTTGATAAAAGAGCCAAACTGGTAATGGAAATATGACAAATTGTATTAATAACTTCAAAGATATTTTTGTTTAGTGAAGTAGCCCACGAGTCCTGACACACACACACACACACACACACACACAACATAAAACATCACTTCTCTTCGGCTCTAACGTAATTACCCATGTGTGTGTGTGTGTGTGTGTGTGTGTGTGTGTGTGTTGGATGGCTGGTAGTACAGGTAAGGAAGTATAATTAGAGGCCACAGGTGACTACATAAATCATAGGTGTCATCAATAAGAGCCTCGTCCAGCCTGCAGGTACCGCCCTCTTGCTCTCTTTCTGAAGGCGCTCACCTGTACACTGCATGACGAAGGAGACTACCGGTGTGACTGTAGGTCGTGGTGTCTGGTACAGTACCTTCCCCTTACTCACCTTAAGTCTGTTACCTGTAGTGTGTTACCTGTACTGTGTTACCTGTAGTGTGTTACCTGTAGTGTGTTACCTGTACTGTGTTACCTGTAGTGTGTTACCTGTAGTGTGTTACCTGTAGTGTGTTACTTGCAGTGTGTTACCTGCAGTGTGTTACCTCTAGTGTGTTACCTGTAGTGTATTACCAGTAGTG
Source organism: Homarus americanus (assembly GCF_018991925.1). Classification (NCBI taxonomy): domain Eukaryota; kingdom Metazoa; phylum Arthropoda; class Malacostraca; order Decapoda; family Nephropidae; genus Homarus; species Homarus americanus. The sequence goes on along the minus strand of NW_024749945.1, from coordinate 22,845 downwards.
TGTTACCTGTAGTCCGTTACCTGTGATGAAGATAAGAGACTGAGTGATGATGATGATGATGATGATGATGATGATGATGATGATGTCTTGAGAGCTGAGAATCTCATTATATTGTGATGATCTTTAACATTATTCCCAAGTTCCTTTAATCTCTCTTGTAAGACTCTTATAACCTTAATCACTCTTGTAAGACTCTTATAACCTTAATCACTCTTTAAAGACTCTAATAACCTTAATCACTCTTGTAAGACTCTTATAACCTTAATCTCTCTTGGAAGACTCTTATAACCTTAATCACTCTTGTAAGACTCTTATAACCTTAATCTCTCTTGGAAGACTCTTATAACCTTAATCACTCTTGTAAGACTCTTATAACCTTAATCTCTCTTGGAGACTCTTATAACCTTAATCACTCTTGTAAGACTCTTATAACCTTAATCTCTCTTGTAAGACTCTTATAACCTTAATCTCTCTTGTAAGACTCTTATAACCTTAATCTCTCTTGTAAGACTCTTATAACCTTAATCACTCTTGTAAGACTCTTATAACCTTAATCTCTCTTGTAAGACTCTTATAACCTGAATCTCTCTTGTAAGACTCTTATAACCTTAATCTCTCTTGTAAGACTCTTATAACCTTAATCACTCTTGTAAGACTCTTATAACCTTAATCTCTCTTGTAAGACTCTTATAACCTTAATCACTCTTGTAAGACTCTTATAACATTAATCACTCTTGTAAGACTCTTATAACCTTAATCACTCTTGTAAGACTCTTATAACCCAACATTGCAACTGTTTATCTTGCAAGAATCAATCACCGAACCTTACCTTTCTTTCAACTTTATTTGGCACGATCAAACTTGCAAGACACAGCTCCGGTCGATCTTGCAAGAATCAACCACTGAACCTTACCTTACTTTCAACTTGATCTTACACAACCAGTCATCTTACAACACGCAGCACTCTCATCACACGAGTCGTCAAGTGATCTGTCTCAAGTTGTCATTTCCTCCTTCCGTAACTGTGTGTGTGTCGTACCCGACCCCCACTTCACCTCTGACCTGGTAAAGGTACAAGAGTTCACGTCTCCTGACCTCTGTAGACACCAAGAGTCACCGGGGGCGCCGGTGGTAGAACGGTACCGTTCTTGCCTTGCAAGCTAGATGTCACGGGTTCTATTCCCGGGCCGGTGGAAAGTTGTTTGGACATACTTCCTAGCCCTCATTGGTCCCTGTTCACCTAGCAGTAATGTAGGTACCTGTTGTAAATCGAAAGTTGCGAATTTGTATTCATTGAAAGTTGTTGGAGCTTCCAATAACTTGATGACATAAACCACTGACTGCTTCTGACTCTCAGGCTTCTACGCCCTTAACTCATGAGACATAAAGGCAAGCATGAACTTAGCATGCTTCCTGTTGGGTGCTGTAAACGCTTCTGCGCTTCACCTTACACAAGGATTTAGGGGAGGGGGGAGGGAGGGGAGGGTGGGCAATAAAAAGAAAAAAAGAAAAGAATCACCAGGTGTATTTGTTCTGGTTAAGTTAGGTTAAGTTATATTTGTTTAGTTAGGTTAGGTTAGGTTAGGTTAGTTAGGTTTTGTTGGTGGTGTCTGTGTCTGGGCCAAACCACAACCACAGACACAACCACAACCACAACCACATCAACAACCACAACCACAGCCACAACCATAACAAAAACACATCGATAACCACAACCACAACCACAATCACAGCCACAGCCACAACCACATCAACAACCACAACCATAACCACAGCCACAAACACAACCACATCAACAACCACAACCATATCTAAAACCACAACAAAACCACATCGATAACCACAACCACAACCACAATCACAGCCACAGCCACAACCACAGCCACAACCACAGCCACAGCCAAAAACACAGACACAGACACAGACAGAGCCACAGCTACAGACACAGCCACAGCCACAGCCACAGCCACAACCACAACCATATCTAAAACACAACAAAACCACATCGATAACACAACCACAACTCACAATCACAGCCACAGCCACAACCACAGCCACAACCACAACCACAGCCAAAAACACAGACACAGCCACAACCACAGCCACAAACACAACCACATCAACAACCACAACCATATCCAAAACCACAAAAAACACATCGATAACCACAGCCACAACCACAGCCACAGCCAAAACACAGACACAGCCACAGACACAGTCACAGCCACGACACAGACACAGTCACAACACAGCCACAGCCACAACCACAGCCACAGCCAAAAACACGGACACCCAGACACAGACACAGCCACAGACACAGTCACAGCCACAGACAAGACACAGTCACAGCCACAGCCACAGCCACAACCACAGCCACAGCCAAAAACACAGACACAGCCACAGACACAGACACAGCCACAGACACAGACACAGCCACAGACACAGTCACAGCCACAGCCACGAACGCACAGTCACAGACACAGCCACAGACACAGCCACAGACAATGACACAGCCACAACCACAACCACAGCCACAGACACAACCACAGACACAGCCACAGACAATGACACAGCCACAACCACAACCACAGCCACAGACCCAACCACAGACACAGCCAAAAACACAGACACAGCCACAGACACAGACACAGCCACAGACACAGACACAGACAGAGCCACAGACACAGCCACAGCCACAGACACAGACACAGCCACAGACACGGCACAGACACAGACACAGACACAGCCACAGCCACAGACACAGACACAGACACAACAGACACAGCCACAGCACACAGATACAGACACAGGCACTGCCACACCACGACATAGACATAGCCACAGA
>NW_024749945.1:0-15000 GCF_018991925.1 Homarus americanus | reverse complement strand
TCACGTCAGGTAAGGAAATAGGTGAGCCAGTTTTTCATCCTCTTGATCTTAGGTCAGTGGCACCTTGTCCTTGAGGCCGACAACTGCTGACCATTAAGGCTGACACTCACACGTCTGGTGTAACAACTTGAAGCCCTAAGACTTGCCGGGGCCTCACAGTAGCTCGTCAAGCTACACCATTTAGCGATTTTATGTAGAACAAGAGCAAGTTTTTTCTTGTTCGTCTCTACAATCAGTCGTTCCGACCAGCTACTGTGTCCAATCCTTAATGTTTACCTGTCCCAGCGGCCAGGTAGACTGCCGGACACACACACACACACACACGCACACACACACACACACACACACACACACACACACACCCACACACACAACTCTACCTCAGGGGTGAAGACGTGTGTCAGGTCCTCACAAGATCATGAAGGTGTGTAAAAAACTGACTGACATGACCACCACAACCTTACGGAAGATACTGATGCCTTTGTGAGAGAGGATCAACAACAGCTTGATCCTGATACCCCCGTCAACAAGACACGTGTGCTTGTGTCTGGCTTCAGGGACAAGCGGGTGACAATCTGAGTTTAGGTTATCAAGAGTAAGTAGTGAGGATAATGAGTCAGTGATGACGAGACTGTCAGTGGCAGTGTCTTCAACAAGTTTCAGGGCTGTGAGTATGGCAAATAGTTCAGTTTGTAGAGTGGATGACCAGTTACTAATAGTAGCTCCTTTCGCTATTACATTACCGTTATGTTGAGTCACAAGGACATCACTTCCAGCCCTCCCACAGACAGTGTTAAGAGAGCCGTTAGTGTAGATGGCCTGTGTGATGTTATTTTCAGTCTGTAGGTTGTGTATGTGTTTAAGAGCTCTCACTTTGGTGGTGTTTTTTAGATAAGGATTATGTGTGGTCAGTCGTTTAATTATTTGATTTCTTACATTCTAGTAACTTAAGGAAACAATGTTATCAGGATCACCACGCAGAAGCCTCAGGGCTATCATGAGGCTGACTTCAATTATTCTATCTTTGACACTGGGTATACCTACAGTAGTTCTTTCCTCATATTAAGTACTTTAGTGCTCATGGGGCAGCCTAGGGTAATTCTGAGGGCTTTATTTTGCTTTTTTTTTTAAGTCTATCAATGTCATTCCCGTCACGAAGGTCCAGGGCTGGTACGTGGTAATCTACCAGAGATCTTATAAAACCTTGGTACAATGTTTTAATAATTCAACCTAACCTAACCTAACCTAACCTAACCTAACCTAACCTAACCTAACCTAACCTCACCTCACCTAACCTTACAGACAGACAGATTTATTTGGCTCAGACTCTTACAAAGTATGGAGTACAGCCAGGTTACAGATGGTTCTTTCAATAGTCTGTTGCATTGCTTTAACAAAGTAGCGACTAGGATGACTTTTATAAAATCTTGATTATTACACTCTGGAATAACATGACATTCATCTACACTAACACTTCATATCTACCAGTTACAATGGGTAGTCTTGTACTGTTGGCTCTAAATTTACACAAGATAGATCTAAGATTTTTTGGTAACCTTATTAAATAATATTCTAACTTGAAAACAGTTTTATAAGTGACATAGCTGCTACATAATGATGTACTATTACAAGGTCAGCATACCGCTGAGTAAACAGCTGATCATTTATTTCAACAGCATTCTTAACCATAGTGAATTACCTGGGTGTTGGCTGTGCATCTTCCTAACATCCCGCAGTTATTTAATACAGATATAATTTGGTTCAGCCATTGAGAAATGAATCTACCCTCCTCTTCTGACCCCCGTTTACTAACCTTGTCCAGTCTCCCACCATCCTGCATTATATATGTATATCAATAGGCCATCTACCTAATTCTCCATCTGCTACAGCATTACATATATGTTTATTGACATTAAGGACATGTTTTAAGAAATTGAAATTAAGATTTTGTAATTCATATACATATTATATCCCCATACATCACACCCACACCTCACACCCCACACCTCACACCCCACACCCCACCACACCCCACACCCCCACCCACACCCCACACACCCCCACCTCACACCCCCACACCTCCACCTCACACCCCCACCTCACCTCACACACCTCACACCTCCACCTCACCTCCACACCTCCACACCTCCCCCCACCCCTCACCCCTCCACCTCCACCCCACCCACCTCACACTCCCCCCACCTCACCCCACACACCTCACACCTCACACCCAACACCTCCCACACCCACACCTCCTCCCCACCTCACCTCCTCACCTCAACACCCCACACCTCACACCCACCCCACCTCCCCCCACCTCCACCTCCCCCAACACCTCACACCCACCTCACCCCCACCCTCCACCCCCACCTCCCCAGAAACACCTCACACCCCACCTCCACCTCAACACCTCACACCCAAACCCCACCCCCCCTCCCCCCACCTCACACCTCACCCCACCCCCACACCCCACCTCACACCTCCACCCCACCTCACCCACACCTCACACCCCACCCCACACCCCACACCTCCCACCCCACACCCCACACCTCACGAAACACCTCCACCCAAACACCCCACACCTCACACCCAACACCTCACACCCAACACCTCACACCCCACACCTCACACCTCACACCTCACACCTTCCACCTCACACCTCACACCCAACACCTACACCCCAACACCCCACACCCCACACCCCACACCTCACACTCCCACACCCACACAAACACTCCACCCAACACCCACACCTGCACACCACACCCCACCCCACACCTGCACACCCACCCACACCTCACACCCCACACCCACACCTACACCTGCCCCACACCTCACCACACCCCCTCACACCACACAGAACACCTCACACCCAACACCCCCACACCTCACACCACACCTCACACCCCACCTCTGCCACACCTCACACCCTCACACCCACACCCACACCCCACACACACCCTCCACCCCACACCACACCCCACCCCACCTCCCAACACCTCACACACACACCTCACACCCCACCCCAACACCCACACCCCACCCACCTCCCACCCCCACCTCCCACACCTCACACCCCACACCTCACACCCAACACCTCACACCCAACACCTCACACCCCACACCTCACACCTCACACCTCACACCTAGTACTTGGACCATTATTATTTATTATATATATAAACGACATAGATATCGGCGTAGACAGCAACATAAGTAAATTTGCTGATGACACTAAAATAGGACGTGTAATTAAATCTGACGAGGACTCTGCAAAACTACAGGAAGAACTAAACAAAATTTTCGAATGATCTGAAAAATGGCAGATGAAATTCAATGTGGACAAATATAAAGTGCTCAGTATAGGAGATGTAAACAGGGAAACCAGATACCAGATGAACAACTATGTTATTGAGAAATCAGACTGCGAGAGAGATTTAGGAGTAATGATAAGTAGGAATCTTATGCCAAGAAAACAATGTGCATTTGTTCGAAACAAGGCTAATAAAGAACTTGGGTTCATACAAAGGAGTGTTAGTTACAAGACTAGCGAGGTCATCTTAAAACTATATCTTGCGCTTGTGAGACCTCACTTGGATTACGCAGTTCAGTTCTGGTCACCGTACTACAGAATCCCTTGACAGAATTCAAAGGAGAATGACAAGACTAATCCCGGGCATTAGGAACCTTGAGTACAAATACAGGTTAAAGCATCTTAATTTGCACTCCCTCGAGAGACGTAGAGTGAGGGGCGACATGATCGAGGTGTATAAATGGAAGTCAGGGCTAAACAAAGGGGACATTACAAAGGTACTCAAACTATCCAACCAGGAGCGAACTCGTATCAATGGTTTTAAATTAGACAAATTTAGATTTAGGCGCCAAATAGGTAAACATTGGTTTGGAAATAGAGTAGTGGATTAGTGGAACAAGTTACCAAACATCATCATTAACTCGAATACGCTGGATAGCTTCAAACATAGTTTGGATGGGTATATGGGTTTGGGTGTAAATGGGACTGCCCAGTATGGGCCAATAGGCCCGCTGTAGTTTCCTCCATTCTTATGTTCTTATGAACCTGCAGAGGTGTAGTGAGTGCCAGAGGCGTGGTGGGCGGTATACGTGTGGTGGGCGGAATGAGTGTGATGGGTGGCAGAAGTATAGTGGGTGGCAGAGGTGTAGTGAGTGGCAGAGGTGTGGTGGGCGGAGGTGTAGTGGGCGGCAAAGGTGTGGTGGGCGGCAGAGGTGTGGTGGGTGGCAGAGGTGTGGTGGGTGGCAGAGGTGAGGTGTTGGCAGAGGTGGGTGGCAGAGGTGTGGTGGGTGGCAGAGGTGTTGTGGGTGGGAGGTGTGGTGGGCGGCGGAGGTGTAGTGGGCGGCAAAGTGTGGTGGGTGGGCGTGACAGAGGTGTGGTGGGTGGCAGAGGTGTTGTGGGTGGCAGAGTGTGGTGGGTGTGGGTGGCAGAGGTGTTGTGGGTGGCAGAGGGTGTCGGGTCATTCGTACGTCTTCCAGGGCAGCTTATGAACCTTCATCATCCCAGTCTTTACAGACTCCTCAACCTACATGTTTGTCCTCCTCCTCCTCCTCCTCCTCCTCCTCCTCCTCCTCCTCCACTTCCTCCTTCTTCTCTTCCTCCTCCTCCTCCTCCTCCTCCTCCTCCTTCTTCTCCTCCTCCTCTTCCTCATCCTCCTCCTCCTTCTTCTTCTCCTCCTCCTCCTCCTCCTCCTCTTCCCAAAGATCTTCACGGCTCTTGCCTCCTCCTGACCAAAGGTCTTCACGGCTCCTGCCTCCTCCTGACCAAAGGTCTTCACGGCTCCTGCCTCCTCCTGACCAAAGGTCTTCACGGCTCCTGCCTCCTCCTGACCAAAGGTCTTCACGGCTCCTGCCTCCTCCTGTCCAAAGGTCTTCACCCCTGCCTCCTCCTGACCAAAGGTCTTCAGCTCCTGCCTCCTCCTGTCCAATACCCTCACCCTTGGTCACCCAGAAGCCAAGTTCGAGTTGAGGCTTCTTGTTCCTGCTTCTTCACCAACTGTCTATGTTCTCTTGTTCATCACAGAGTTCTTCATCGAGTGTTCAGTTGTTCGACCAAACTGCTCATGACCACCGTCTGATAACAGTGGCCGGCCAAGGGTCATCAACAACTGGTCAAAAGTTCTAACCTTTGGCTGTCATTTTTGTTTAACCTGCACACACACACACACATGTAGGTTAGGTTAGGTTAGGTTAGGTGTTAAGGTTATGTTAGGTTAGGTTATTTTAGGTTGGGTTAGGTTGGGTTAGGTTGGGTTAGGTTAGGTTAGGGTGTAATCTTCAGTTGATCACAGTAAGTTTGTAAGGCAGTGGTCTCAGAGCCTGAAGGTGTTCAACTCAGCGGTCAACCCTATAACCACTGTCGTCTCGCCTCAGGTCCCCGCCCGCCCGCCCGCCCCTCACTAGACTTCTGCCTTCTGACCGATTCCCACACCCGGTTGCTCGGGCGGCGTCGGCGTCTCAGCAGAAGTCGTCTATAGCAGTGTTGCTATCTGTAAGGTGGTACGGTAGTTGTTGGTGTGTGTTGGTGTCCAGTATACTCTGTATTGTATGATACAGTCAGTATACTCTGTGTTGTATGATGCAGTCAGTATACTCTCTGTTGTATGATACAGTCAGTATGCTCTTGTTGTATGATACAGTCATATGTCTGTGTTGTATGATACAGTCAGTATACTCTCTGTTGTATGAATCCTTTGTTACAGTCAGTATACTCTGTGTTGTATGATACAGTCAGTATACTCTGTTGGATGATACCGTCAGTATACTTCTGTGTTGTATGATACAGTCAGTATACTCTTTGTATGATACGTCGTATACTCTGTGTTGTATATACAGTGTATACTCTGTTGTATGATACAGTCAGTATATCTTTGTGTTGTAGTATACTCTCTGTTGTATGATACAGTCAGATGTTTGATGCAGTCAGTATACTCTGTGTTGTATGATACAGTCAGTATACTCTGTGTTGTATGTTCACAGTCAGTATACTCTGTGTTGTATGATACAGTCAGTATATTCTCTGCTGTATGATACAGTCAGTATACTCTCTGTTGGATGATACAGTCAGTATATTCTCTGTTGTATGATACAGTCAGTATACTCTCTGTTGTATGATACCGTCAGTATACTCTGTTGTATGATACTTAGATCTTGTGTTGTATGATACAGTCAGTATACTCTGTTTGTATGTTACAGTCAGTATACTCTGTGTTGTGTGATACAGTCAGTACTCTGTGTTGTATGATACAGTCAGTATACTCTGTGTTGTATGATACAGTCAGTATACTCTGTGTTGTATGATACAGTCAGTTTTTTATGATACAATCAGTATACTCTGTGTTGTATGATACAGTCAGTATACTCTCTGTTGTATGATACAGTCAGTATACTCTGTGTTGTATGTAAGTCAGTCAGTATACTCTCTTTTTGTATGATACAGTCAGTATACTCTGTGTTTGGTAGTAGTATATTCTCTGCTGTATGATACATTTTGTTGTACATTATACTCTGTGTTATAGTCAGTATACTTCTGTTGTATGATCATAGTTACTGTTTGTATGATACAGTCAGTATACTCTCTGTTGTATGATACAGTCAGTATACTCTCTGTTTTTGTATGATACAGTCAGTATACTCTCTGTTGTATGATATCAGTCAGTATACTCTGTGTTGTATGATACAGTCAGTATATTGTTTTTTGTGTATGATACGTCATATACTCTGTATGATCATTCAGTATATTTTTGTATGATACAGTCAGTATATTTTGTTGTATGATACAGTCAGTCTATACTCTCTGTTGTATGATACAGTCAGTATATGTTTGGTCAGGCTCTGTGTTGTATGATACAGTCAGTATACTCTTGTTGTATGTATCAGTATACTCTGTGTTGTATGATACAGTCAGTATACTCTCTGTTGTATGATACAGTCAGTATACTCTGTGTTGTATGATACAATCAGTATACTCTGTGTTGTATGATACAGTCAGTATACTCTGTGTTGTATGATACAGTCAGTCAGTATACTTGTGTTGTATGATACAGTCAGTATATTGTTGTTGATACGTCAGTTCAGTCGTATACTCTCTGTTGTATGATACAGTCAGTATACTCTGTGTTGTATGATGCAGTCATATGTCAGTCAGTATACTCTGTTTGTATGATACAGTCAGTATACTCTGTGTTGTATGATACAGTCAGTATACTCTGTGTTGTATGATACAATAGTCAGTATACTCTCTGTTGTATGATACAGTCAGTATACTCTGTGTTGTATGATACAGTCAGTCAGTATACTCTTGTGTTGTATGATACAGTCAGTATACTCTGTGTTATATGACAGTCAGTATACTCTCTGTTGTACACTGCTGTTGATCTGTCTGGTATATATAGAGTTACTCGCCTGTCAGTCAAATATCTCCATTTCCTTTCAACATCTTTGCTTCCCTGGCTAAACTTTTCTTCGCTACCGCGTTGGAAACCTCGGGAGACCTCGTGGATACCTCATGAAAAGCCTGTCGATACCTCATGAAACCTCGTGGAGACCTCGTGGATACCTCATGAAAACCCCGTGGAGACCTCGTGGATGCCTCATGAAAACCCCGTGGAGACCTCGTGGATACCTCATGAAAACCTCGTGGAAACTCCTGTCGATATCCTCATGAAAAACTCGTGGAGACTCGTGGATACCTCATGAAGACCTCGGAGATTCCTGCAAAACCTCCTGTCAATTTCTTCAGAACATCTTAAAACCTTTAACTGGGCCGTTGTTGTTTGTTTTATTAATGACATGCCAGAAGCTATACACCTCCATACTAATGTTTACGGACGCTGCCAAGATATTTATAAATTAAGAACCAAACAGACTGTGAAGAGCTGCAGAAAGATCTCGGAGCTTCAAAGGTGGTCGAAGAAATGGCTGCTAAGATTCAATGTCACAAAGTGTAAGGAGGATGCACCTGGATCGCACCAACAGTAAGGTGTATCACATAATTCAACAGGAAGAAGATATGCAGCAATAACGAAACCCATATGTGATAAGTCCTGGGTGTATGATGCTTCCCCGTCTGTAGTACTGTCATCCCGTCTGGTCCCCGAGGTGCTAGAGACTGTCAGTTGATAGAAACGTCCATAATAGAGGCACTAAACTGTACTGGTGCCTCCACTACGGCACCTCGGCGACCCAGAGAGATTAGAACACCTGCAGTTGCCCAGCTTATACTGTAGGCGGGCAAAGGGTGATTTAATAGACGTCTATAAGCATCTCAAGGCACTACTCAGTCCAGTGTTTATATCTGAGCTGGTGGACGCCCGGCCCACAAGTGGTTACAGCTTAACGTTGAAGAAGCAATAAGTCCAGAAAATTGTCAGGGCAAACTGGTTTTATTATTTCAGTGAGAATTGTGAATTCTTGAAACAATCTGTCCGAGAGTGTTGTGACGGCACCGAGTGAGCTCATTAAAGACCAGACTTGACCAACACTGAAGCAGGTTAAGATACATCTAGGAGACAGTACATGCCCAGTACTTGTCAACAGTGTGTAACAGAGAGCCAGTACATGCCTACAGTAGTACATGTCAACAGAGGTAACAGAAAGCCAGTACATGTTCAGTACTTGTCAACAGTGTGTAACAGAGAGCTTCTACATGCCTAGTACATGTTAACATCGTGTAGCAGAAAACAGTACATGTCCAGTATTTGCGAACAATGAGTAACAGAGAGCCAGTACATGCCCAGTACTTTGCCAACAGCGGTAACAGAGACGTGAGACGAACCACCCAAGTGGCTAACAGACCGTTCAGTGGCGAAGAGGATAAAGTCAAGTACAAAGGTATAGTTAAAACCTCCTGCCAGGGGTGTTGCTTATCCGTTATGTTTCCTGATGACAAACTTCATATCATTGTGTTGTTATGTGTGGTTGCTGCATCTTGCTCTTTCTCTCTCCCTCTTCTTCTATTTATCTTATATTTTCTTTTCCCCTCTCTTTCTACTCTCTTCCTCCTCCTCAACACATTGCGTTTCCCATGTCTTCTTCCCTCCTCCTCCCTCACCTGCACACCTCCTCAACCTCTCCTCTTCCTCCTTCTCACCCCTCTCCTCCTCACCTCGCTCCTGGTTGGGCAGGTTCGTGAGGGGCTGGGACACTGGCAGTGTTCACCTCTTGTTCTCACAGGCCTCCAGCACCCCGGCCGCGTTCACTGGGGAATAAGTAATGTGAGACTGACTACCTGTGTCTTGCTTGGCTGGTGTGAACCTCTTACCTGTCTGTCTGTCTGTGTCTTGCTTGGCTGGTGTAAGCCACTCTTACCTGTCTTCTGTCTGTCTGTCTGTGTCTTCGCTGCTGACGACATCTTTTAACTGTCTGTCTGTCTGTGTCTGTCTTCAGAAGCCTGAGCGTGTGATATATTGTCTGACTCTTGGACTGTCTGGCTGTTCATCTTTTGATTTCTCTTAACGGTTGTGTGTGTGTGTGTGTGTGTGGGGTGTGTGTGGTATCGTCTCACTCCTTATCAGCCAAACCAGTTTGGTTCCGTTGTATACTGTGTCTGTCTGCTGAGTCTTCGCTGCTTGATATATTTTACCTGTCTGTCTGTCTGTCTGTCTGTCTGTCTGTCTGTCTGTCTATCTATCTGTCTGTCTGTCTGTCTTTCTGTCCTATGGGTAATTTTATTTAGCCTCCAGCCTCGTTATACTCCTCTCAATAACTCTCCTCGTTATAAAATCCTTACCTCTAACCTCTACAACCTCGATATAACATCACTTACCTATAATAACCTCTACTAGCCTCGTTATAACCATCCTTACCTCTTATAACCTCTACAACTTCGTTATATACCCTACATCTATATCCTCTACAACTTCGTTATAACCACACCATATGACCTTATATACAACCTTTATAACCACGCCTACCTCATAATAACCTCCTACAACCTCGTTATATACCATCCTTACCTCATAATAACCTCTACAACCTCGTTATAACACCCCTACTATAACCTCTACAACCTCGTTATAAACACCCTCTACTTCTTATTACTTTCACACCTCGTTTTCAACTACACTCACATATAACCTCTAACCTCGTTATAAACCCCCTACCTCATAATAACCTCTACAACCTCGTTCCCTACCTCATAATAACCTCCTACTACCTCATTATTTCACTACCTCATAATAACCTCTAACCTCGTTATACCCTACCTCCTTAATAACATCTACAACCTCGTTATAACCACCCTACCTCATAATAACCTCTACAACCTCGTTATAACCACCCCTACCTCCACATTAACTCTACAACCTCATTATAACCACCCCTACCTCATAATAACTATCTACCTCGTTATAACCACCCTACCTCATATAACCTCTACAACCTCGTTTGTAATACCCCTACCTCATAATATCTCTACAACCTCGTTATAACCACCCTACCTCATAATAACCTCTACCCTCGTTAGACAGTTCTGTCACGGGAGGTACTAATCCGTGTGTCTTTGTGTGGAGGTAAACGACATAGATAGGAAAGGTTAGGAGTGAGGAACTTTCAGGGTATAGGGAGGCCCACTGGGGAAGATTGGGGCTGGGGAGGGATCCCGATAGTATGTGGTGTCTTGCCTTGAAGGGGTTGGTCGTGAATAGCTGTCCAGGGCAATTGCTATAAATTGCCGACTGGAAAAACATTGTGCAAAACAATGGTTGGGCATTCATTGAAAATGGCTAATAACGATTCTATGACAACGACTACCTATGCTGATCAGTGTGGAGTACACTTGTCTCGATGCAGGGTAAAGACTACGTTGTCTGCATCCCTGGAGAGTGACATTATCCTCAAAGGGGGGTTCGCCAGTAGAACAGGTCGGGGAAAATTAGAATCAAAAAAGCAGGTCCTGGGGTAGTAGTTTACTCAGGACAAGGGGTAAACAGGACCAGGGAAGGGTAGGTTCTGTTCCATGCTATACAAACAATGAAACAGGGCGTTGATAAAATATGAACTTGCTGAGGCAGTTGCCTTCTTTACCGAGAATGTAGACGTCATAGCAATCTGGAACTTGGATGAATCTGGCGAGCAAAAATTTTTTTTATCAAGTTACCGCAAGATTTGACTATTTCTGGAACGGGAAAGGTAGGAAGGGAGGGTGTACTCTTCGTCAAGGATGCATCAAAATGTTGTCAATAATTCAATAAAGGTGAAATAAGACCGAGTCTGTATGGGTAGAAAAAACTAATTATGGGGTGGTTACAGGCCCCAAGTCTTGGGAAAGAAGCTGGCTCAGCCTATATGGCAGGAAATGAGTAAGGGCAGCAAAATATAACACCCTGTGCATTATGAGGTTGCAACTTCAGAAATGTGACTGGGACAACATTGTAGGTGACTAACAGATCTGAAAGGAGAACTTCCTAGACGCAGTACAGGACAATTTTTGGAAACAACTAATTACAGAACCTAGAGGTGACAATATATTTGACATAGTATTAACAAATAAAGAAAATATTATCAGAGATATCACAGTAGGGGAAGAACCTTAGGTAACAGTGATCACAGAGAAATCCAGGTTCACCCTAGAGTGGAAACAAAAACAATGACAATATGGTCAGAGTCCCAAGCATTCAGTTTAAGCGGGTGGATTATCAGAGGTTAAGAAGGTACTTACAGGTGAGGTCACCTGGGAACAGTCAGGTCAGTCCCCGGTAGGGAGGGTAGGAGTCATAGATGACAACAAATGATCATGACTACCATTATATTCACTAGTATACTACATAAAGCGCAAGAACAAAATATGCCATGCACAGAAAATTGGATAAATAAAATTGAACCAAGGTGGATGACAGAAAACTTAAACATGACATAGGAATAAAAGAAAAGACCTGTAAGAAATTAAAAAGAGGGAGGGAGCAGCTCAGAAATAGGAATAATAGACTATCTAATAAGAAAAATGTAAGAGAAGCAAGAGACTATGAAATCAAAATAGCAGAATCACAAGGAAGGCTGAATCCCAAGGGATTTTTCAAAATTATATAGAACTAAAGGTCAAGGACAAAAATGGGCGCTAAGTCAGGAGGAGAATTGATAAATGGCAGTGAAAGAAATAAACAAAGCATTGAACAAAGCTACTTTCTTATCAGGTTTCCACAGAAGAAATTCGCAATGAAATTCCAGAGGTGGAACTGATATTATGGAGAAAGGAAGAAAAAGAAATTAAAAGAATATCACTATCAGAAAAGAGGATGTTCTTAAGAAGACAAATAAACTAAAAGAAGACAAAATCCCCAGGCCTGATGAAATTTTCCTCGAGTCTTGAAGGAGTGCTTAAGGGAACAGATTAACTGAACCCTTCATGCGCTGTTACAAAATCATTAGACACGGAGTTGTGCCAGACTTGTGAAACGAGGAAAATGTAGTACCCATATTGAAAAAGGAGACAGAGCATCAGCGTCAGAGGCACCTGCCACCCGATCAGTTTGACGTCAGTGATAGGAAATTTCTTGAATCAATTATAGCAGATAGCATCCGATCGCATCTAGAGAAAAGCAAATTAATCTACGACTCTCCATGGGTTACAAAAGGGAAAATCTTGTCTAACAAATCTCTTTGACGTTTTTTGAAAAATTCCTTCGGTAGTGAATAATGACGAAAATTACGATATTATTGCGCCAGACTTTAGCAAGCATTTGACAGAGTACCGCATCAGAGGCTTCTGCTGAGAAAAATTAAGGCTCACGATATCGAGGAAACTTTTAAATTGGATAAAATCATGGCTCACCGATGTGGCGCAGAGGTCAGCGTAGATGGTGTTAAATCTGGATGGGGCTGTGCTTAACCAGTGGGGTTCCCCAGGGGGTCTGATACTAGGCACTCTTCATAATCTACAT
This sequence comes from Homarus americanus, assembly GCF_018991925.1. NCBI lineage: Eukaryota > Metazoa > Arthropoda > Malacostraca > Decapoda > Nephropidae > Homarus > Homarus americanus. The sequence goes on along the minus strand of NW_024749945.1, from coordinate 2,092 downwards.
ATAAACGATCTGAATGCGGGATCAGCGGTAGTGCAACAGTTGCGGATGACGCAAAATAAGGAGCGACAGATTAATTCGAGACGGGATCTGCGATAAGCTACAGGAGGATCTCAAATAAACTGCAGGGAATTGGTCTGAAAAAATAGCTGAGTGAAATTCAACACCAGCAAGTGCAGCGTCCTTAATATTGGAAGAACGATAAATGTCGCCATGTAGCCTTAACAACATCAACTGAGAAGACGACTTGTAGAAGACCTGGGGGTGCGTAAGCCCGGACCTACGGCCTACAGAAAACGTGCGTTAATGTTCGAAATAAAGGCAAGCAAATATTAAGGTTTTACTCCATCTAGAAGTGTAATAACAAGAAATGCAGAGTCTTGTGCAACTATATCTTGCGCTAGTCAGGCCCCTCGATTACGTTTCAGTTCTGGTGCCCATATTATAGAATGGATATAAATTCACTAGAGTCGGAGCAGCGAAGAATTACAAAAATTATTTCCGGGACTTAAAGCCTTCCATATCAGGATAGGTTAAAAACTTAACTTGCATTTCCTAGAAAAGACCCGAAAAGGTGCGGAGATATGATAAAGTATTTAAGTGGGTGAAAGGAATCAATAAAGGGGATATATAGATAAGTTCTTATAATATCCGACGGGATAGGACTCGGAGCAACAGTTCAAGTTGGATAAGTTTAGGTTTAGGAGGGAGATAGGAAAAGCTGGTTCTAGGCAGATTTGGTGGCCGAGTGCCGAGTGGAACAAGCTAGCAACTTTGTAGTAAGTGCTGGAACGCTGGAAAGTTTCAAAAGGAGGCTAGATAGATTCATGGATGATAGAGTGGTAGTAACTCTCGACAGGAGCTGCCATGCACAGGCCAACCGGCCTATTGCAGACTCCTTATTTTCTTATGTTCTTATGTTATGTTTATAACCATCCCTACCTCATAATAACCTCTACAACCTCGTTATAACCACCCCTACCTCATAATAACCTCTACAACCTCGTTATAACCACCCCTACCTCATAATAGCCTCTACAACTCTGTTATAACAACCCCTACCTCATAATAACCTCTACAACCTCGTTATAACCACCCCTACCTCATATAACCTCTACAACCTCGTTATAAGCCACCCCTACCTCATAATAACCTCTACAATCGTTATAACCACCTACCTCATAATAACCTCTACAACCTCGTTATAACCACCCCTACCTCTTATAACCTCCTCAACTTCATAACCTTACTTACCTTTTAATGATTACACAGGTGAGGTACACAGGTGAGGTACGACAGGTGATAATGACAGGTGAGGTACGACAGGTGAGTACAACAGGTGAGGTACAACAGGGGGCAGGTGAGGTAAGACAGGGGGTGAGTACAACAGGTGAGGTACAACAGGTGAGGTACAACAGGTGAGGAAACAGGTGGACAGGTGAGGTCAACAGGTGAGGCACAACAGGTGAGGTACGACAGGTGAGGTACAACAGGTGAGGTACAACAGGTGAGGTACAACAGGTGAGGTATAACAGGTGAGGTACAACAGGTGAGGCACAACAGGTGAGGTACAACAGGTGAGGTACAACAGGTGAGGTACAACAGGTGAGGTACGACAGGTGAGGTACGACAGGTGAGGTACGACAGGTGAGGTAAGGGAGGTAGTGAAGGAAGGTGGACAGAAGGAGCGGAAGAAGATAATGTTATTCATTGTTATTCATGAGTCGACCTTTGTGATAATTATGCATGACTTGTGAATACATTAAACTTTTATTCAAACTGAGTATGAATAGATCATCTGGGGAGCAGAGGAAACGCTATTGTGTGTGTCGCTCACAGGGTGGTGAAATGCGTTTAGTGTGCAGCATTATGTTAGTGGATGTGGTTGTTGTGTTGGCGACAGCTTCACTTAAACAAATTCACGCCTAGGTCGCTTTTTGGCCAGCCATCCTCGTTACACAAGGAGTTTCCATTATTATTATATTAATATTATGCGTGTGTGTGTGGAGAGGGGGTGTTTTTGTGGGGGGCGACAATAGACTGCCAAAGCAGCTCCCTTACGGTCACCTAACGAATGGTAAAAGGAACGCCGCAG
>NW_024749944.1:0-32825 GCF_018991925.1 Homarus americanus | reverse complement strand
ACTCAACCAGAGGCCTTTCTTGTACTCGATTGGGGGACTTTGTTATAGTCGATCAGTGGACTTTCCTATATTTGACCAATGGACTTTGCTATACTCGGTGAGGGGCCTTTGTTATACTCGATTAGCGGACTTTGTTATACTCGACCAGGGGACTTTGTAATATTCGATCAGGGTACTTTGCAAAATCGACCACAGGACTTTGTTATACTCGATGAGGGGCCTTTGTTATACTCGATCAGGGAACTTTGTTATACTCGACGAGGGGACTTTGTTATATTCGATGAGGCGGCTTTGTTATACTCGATCAGAGGACTTTGTTTTACTCGATGAGGGGCCTTTGTTATACTCGATAAGGTGCCTTTGTTATACTAGATGAGGGGACTTTTTTATTCTCGAACAAAGGACTTTGTTATACTTGAACAAGGGATATGTTATACTCGATCAGGGGACTTTGTTATACTAAACCAGGAGACTTTGTTATACTCGATCAGGGGACTTTGCTATTCTCGATCAGGGAACTTTGTTATACTTGTCCAGGGGACTTTGTTATACTCGATCAGGGGACTTTGTTATACTCGATCAGGAGACTTTGTCTTACTGGATCAGGGCCCTTTGCTATACTCGATCAGGGGTCTTTGTTATACTCGATCAGGGGACTTTGTATATACTCGATCAGGGGACTTTGCTATACTCGACCAGGGGACTTTGCTATACTCGACCAGGGGACTTTGTTATACTCGATCAGGGGACTTTGTTATACTCGACCAAGGGATTTTTTATACTTGATCAGGGGACTTTGTTATACTCGACCAGAGGAATTTGTTATACTTGATCAGGTGATATGTTATACTCGATGAGGGGACATTGTTATACTCGATCAGGCGACTTTGTTTTACTTGATTAGGGGACTTTGTTATACTCGACCAGGGGACTTTGCTTTACTCGACCAGGGAACTTTGTTATATTCGATTAGGGGACTTTGTTATACTCGACCAGGAGACTTTTTTATACTTGATCAGGGGACTTTGTCATACTCAACCAGAGGACTTTGTTATACTTGATCACGGGATATGTTATACTCGATCAGGGGACTTTGTTATACTCAACCAGGGGACTTTGTTATTCTCGAACAGGGGACTTTGTCGTTCTCGATCAGGGTACTTTGTTATACTCGATTAGGGGCCCTTGTTATACTCGATGAGGAGGCTTTGTTATACTCTACCAGGGGACTTTGCTTTGCTCGACCAGGGGACTTTGTTATATTCGATCAGGGGACTTTGTTATACTCGATAAGGAGACTTTTTTATACTTGATCAGGGGACTTTGTCATACTCGACCAGAGGCCTTTGTTATAAAAGATCGGGGGACTTTGTTATACTCGATCGGTGGACTTTCCTATATTTGACCAATGGACTTTGCTATACTCGATGAGGGGCCTTTGTTTTACTCGATTAGGGACTTTGTTATACTCGACCAGGGGACTTTGTTATACTCGATCAGGGAACTTTTTTATACTCGACCAGAGGACTTTGTTATACTCGATCAGGGGACTTTGTTATTCTCGATCAGGGGACTTTTTTATACTCGACTGGAGGACTTTGTCATACTCGATCAGGGGAATTTGTTATACTCGGTTCAGGGGACTTTGTTATACTCGTCCAGGGGGCTTTGTTATACTCGATCAGGGGACTTTGTTATACTCGATCAGGGGACTTTGTCTTACTCGATCAGGGCCCTTTGTTATACTCGACCAGGGGACTTTGTTATAATCGATCAGGGGACTTTGTTTTTCTCGATCAGGGGACTTTGTTATACTCCATCAGGGGACTTTTGTTATACTCGATCAGGGGACTTTGCTAACTCGATAAGGGGACTTTGTTATACACGATTAGGGAACTTTGTTATACTTGTCCAGGGGGCTTTGTTGTACTCGATCAGGGGACTTTGTTATACTCGATCTGGAGAGTTTGTCTTACTGAATCAGGGCCCTTTGCTATACTCGACCGGGGGACTTTGTTATAATCGATCAGGGTACTTTGTTTTGCTCGATCTGGGGACTTTTTTATACTCGATCAGGGTACTTTGTTATGCTGGACCAGGGGACTTTTTTATACTCGATCAGGGGACTTTGTTATACTCGATCAAAGGACTTTTGTTATACTCGATCAGGGGACTTCGTTATACTCGACCAGGGGCCTTTGTTATCCTCGATCAGGGGACTTTGTTATACTCGATAAGGGGACTTTGTTATACTCAACCAGAGGACCTTGTTATACTTGATCAGGGGTTATGTTATACGCGATCAGGGGACTTTTTTATACTCGATCAGAAGACTTTGTTATACTCGATGAGGGGATATGTTATACTCGATCAGGGGACTTTGTTATGCTCAACCAGGGGACATTGTTATACTCGACCAGGGGACTTTTTATTGTTGACCAATGGCCTTTGTTATCTCAATAGCCTTTGTTATACTCGATCAGGGGACTTTGTTATACTCGACCAGGGGACTTTGTTATACGCGATCAGGGGACTTTGTTATACTCGATCAGGGGACTTTGTCTTACTCGATCAGGGCCCTTTGTTATACTCGACCAAAGGACTTTGTTATAATCGATCAGGGGACTTTGTTTTACTCGATCAGGGGACTTTGTTATACTCCATCAGGGGACTTTTGTTATACTCGATCAAGGGACTTTGCTAACTCGATAAGGGGACTTTGTTATACACGATTAGGGAACTTTGTTATACATGTCCAGGGGGCTTTGTTGTACTCGATCAGGGGACTTTGTTATACTCGATCTGGAGAGTTTGTCTTACTGAATCAGGGCCCTTTGCTATACTCGACCGGGGGACTTTGTTATAATCGATCAGGGTACTTTGTTTTGCTCGATCTGGGGACTTTGTTATACAGGGCCAGGGGACTTTTATATACTCGATCAGGGGACTTTGTTATTCTGGACCAGGGGACTTTTTTATACTCGATCAGGGGACTTTTTTATACTCGATCAAAGGACTTTTGTTATACTCGATCAGGGGACTTCGTTATACTCGACCAAGGGCCTTTGTTATCCTCGATCAGGGGACTTTGTTATACTCGAAAAGGGGACTTTGTTATACTCAACCAGAGGACCTTGTTATACTTGATCAGGGGTTATGTTATACGCGATCAAGGGACTTTTTTATACTCGATCAGAGGACTTTGTTATACTCGATGAGGGGATATGTTATACTCGATCAGGGGACTTTGTTATGCTCAACCAGGGGACATTGTTATACTCGACCAGGGGACTTTTTATAGTTGACCAATGGCCTTTGTTATACTCAATGAGGGGCCTTTGTTATACTCGATCAGGGGACTTTGTTATACTCGACCAGGGGACTTTGTTATACGCGATCAGGGGACTTTTTTATACTGGACCAGAGTACTTTCTTATACTCGATCAGGGGATATGTTATGCTCGATCTGGAGACTTTGGAACTTTATTATACTCGATCATGGGACTTTGTTATACTCGATCAGGGAGCTTTGTTATACTCGATCTTGGGACTTTCTTATACTCGATCAGGGCCTTTGTTACACTCGATGAGGGGCGTTTGTTATACTCGATGAGGGGACTTTGTTATACTCGATGAGGGTCCTTTGTTATCCTCGATCAGGAGCCTTTGTTATACTCGAGCTTGGGACTTTGTTATACTCGATGAGGTGACTTTGTTATACTCGATGAAGGGAGTTTGTTATACTCGATCAGGGGACTTTGTTATACTCGATCACGGGACTTTGTTATACTCGACCAGGGGACTTTGATATACTCGATCAGGGGACTTTGTTATACTCGACCAGGGGCCATTGTTATACTCCATCAGGGGACATTGTTATATTTCTATTAGGAGACTTTGTCATACTCTATCAGGTGGCTTTTTTATACTCGATCACGAGACTTTGTTATACTCGATCAGGGGACTTTTTTATACTCGATCTTGGGACTTTGTTATACTCGATCAGGGGCCATTGTTATACTCCATTAAGGGTCTTTGTTGTACTCGATCAGGGGACTTTCTTATATTCGATCAGGGGACGTTGATATACTCGATCAGGGGACTTTGTTATACTCGATCTTGGGATTTTGTTATACTCGATCAGGGGGCTTCGTTATACTCGATCAGGGGACTTTTTTATACTCGATCAATGGGGTTTCTTATACTCGATATTGGGACTTTGTTATACTCGATGAGGGGACTTTGTTATACTCGACCAGGGGCCATTGTTATATTTTTATTAGGGGAGATTGTTATACTCGATCAGGTGGCATTTTTTATACTCGATCAAGGGACTTTGTTATTCTCGATCAGGGTACTTTGTTATACTCGATCAGGGGACTTTTTTATACTCGATCTTGGGACTTTGTTATACTCGATCAGGGGCCATTGTTATACTCCATTAAGGGTGTTTGTTATACTCGATCTGGGGACTTTCTTATATTCGATCAGGGGACTTTGATATACTCGATCAGGGGACTTTGTTATACTCGATCTTGGGACTTTGTTATACTCGATCAGGGGGCTTTGTTATACTGGATCAGGGGACTTTTTATACTCGATGAGGGGCCATTGTTATACTCGATAAGGGGCCTTTGTTATACTCGATGATGGGCCTTTGTTATACTCGATCAGGGGACTTTGTTATACTCGATCAGGGGCCTTTGTTTTACTCGATTAGGGGGCCTTGTTATACTCGATCATTTGACTTTGTTATACTCGATCATTTGACTTTGTTATACTCGATCAGGGAACTTTGTTATACTCGATCTTGGGACTTTGTTACACTCGATCAGGGGCCTTTTGTTATCCTCGATCAGGGGCCTTTGTTATACTTGATCACGGGATTTTGTTATACTCGATGAATGGCCTTTGTTATACTCGATTAGGGGGCTTTTTTATACTCGATCAAGGGACTTTGCTACACTCGATCATGGAACTTTTTTATACTCGATGAGGGTCTTTGTTATAGTCGATCAGGGAGCTTTTTTATACTCGATCTTGGGACTTTGTTATATTCGATCAGGGCCTTTGTTATACTCGATGAGGGGCGTTTGTTATACTCGATGAGGGGACTTTGTTATACTCGATGAGGGGCCTTTGTTATCCTCGATCAGGAGCCTTTGTTATACTCGAGCTTGGGACTTTGTTATACTCGATGAGGGGACTTTGTTATACTCGATGAAGGGACTTTGTTATACTCAATCAGGGGACTTTGTTATACTCGATCACGGGACTTTGTTATACTCGACCAGGGGACTTTGTTATACTCGATCAGGGGTCTTTGTTATACTCGACCAGGGGCCATTGTTATACTCCATCAGGGGACATTGTTATATTTCTATTAGGAGACTTTGTCATACTCTATCAGGTGGCTTTTTTATACTCGATCAGGGGACTTTGTTATTCTCGATCAGCGGACTTTGTTATACTCGATCAGGGGACTTTGTTATACTCGATCTTGGGACTTTGTTATACTCGATCAGGGGCCATTGTTATACTCCATTAAGGGTCTTTGTTGTACTCGATCAGCGGACTTTCTTATATTCGGTCAGGGGACTTTGATATACTCGATCAGGGGACTTTGTTATACTCGATCTTGGGATTTTGTTATACTCGATCAGGGGGCTTCGTTATACTCGATCAGGGGACTTTTTTATACTCGATCAATGGGGTTTCTTATACTCGATCAGGGTGCTTTGTTATACTCGATCAGGGGACTTTTTATACTCGATGAGGGGCCATTGTTATACTCGATAAGGGGCCTTTGTTATACTCGATGAGGGGCCTTTGTTATACTCGATCAGGGGACTTTGTTATACTCGATCAGGGGCCTTTGTTTTACTCGATTAGGGGGCCTTGTTATACTCGATCATTTGACTTTGTTATACTCGATCATTTGACTTTTTATACTCGATCAGGGAACTTTGTTATACTCGATCTTGGGACTTTGTTACACTCGATCAGGGGCCTTTTGTTATCCTCGATCAGGGGCCTTTGTTATACTTGATCACGGGACTTTGTTATACTCGATGAATGGCCTTTGTTATACTCGATTAGGGGGCTTTTTTATACTCGATCAAGGGACTTTGCTACACTCGATCATGGAACTTTTTTATACTCGATGAGGGTCTTTGTTATACTCGATCAGGGAGCTTTTTTATACTCGATCTTGGGACTTTGTTATATTCGATCAGGGCCTTTGTTATACTCGATGAGGGGCGTTTGTTATACTCGATGAGTGGACTTTGTTATACTCGATCAGGGGCCTTTGTTATACTCGATCTTTGTTATACTCGATCAGGGGACTTTGGGATCAGGGGGCTTTGTTATACTCGATCAGGCGAATTTGTTATACTCGATGAGGGGCCTTTGTTAAAATCGATAAGGGGCCTTTGTTATACTCGATCAGAGGACTTTTCTATACTCTATCAGGGGCCCTTGTTATATTCCTTCAGGGGACTTTGTTATACCGATTCAGGGTCCTTTGTTATACTCGATCTGCGGCCTTTATTATACCCGATCAGGGAACATTGTTATACTCGACTAGGGGACTTTGTTATATTCGATTAGGGGCCTTTGAAATACTCGATTAGGGACCTTTGTTATACTCGATCAGAGGACTTTGTTATTTTCGATCAGGGGATTTTGTTATACTCGATCAGGGACTTTCTTATATTCGATCAGGGGACTTTGTTATACTCGATCATGGGAGTTTGTTATAATCGACCAGGGGACTTTTTTATACTCGATGAGAGGGCTTTGTTATACTCGATGAGAGGGCTTTGTTATACTCGATGAGAGGGCTTTGTTATACTCGATCAGGGGACTTTGTTATACTCGACCAGCGGACTTTGATATACTCGATCAGGGGACTTTGTTATACTCGACCAGGGGGCTTTTTATAATCGATGAGGGGACTTTGTTATACTCGATCAAGGGGCTTTGTTAGACTCGATCAGGGGACATTCTTATACTCGATCACGGGCCTTTGTTATCCTCGATCATGGGAGTTTGTTATAATCGACCAGGGGACTTTGTTATACTCGACCAGGAAGCTTTTTTTTACTCGATGAGGGCTTTGTTATACTCGATGAGAGGGCTTTGTTATACTCGATCAGGGACTTTGTTATACTCGACCAAGGGAGTTTGTTATAATCGACCAAGGGAGTTTGTTATAATCGACCAGGGGACTTTTTATACTCGATGAGAGGGCTTTGTTATACTCGATGAGAGGGCTTTGTTATACTCGATGAGAGGGCTTTGTTATACTCGATCAGGGGACTTTGTTATACTCGACCAGGGGACTTTCTATAATCGATGAGGGGACTTTGTTATACTCGATCAAGGGGCTTTGTTAGACTCGATCAGGGGACATTCTTATACTCGATCACGGGCCTTTGTTATCCTCGATCATGGGAGTTTGTTATAATCGACCAGGGGACTTTGTTATACTCGACCAGGGGGCTTTTTTATACTCGATGAGGGCTTTGTTATACTCGATGAGAGGGCTTTGTTATACTCGATCAGGGACTTTGTTATACTCGACCAGGGGACTTTGTTATACTCGATCAGGGGACTTTGTTATACTCGATCAGGGGGCTTTTTTATACTCAATGAGGGGACTTTGTTATACTCGATCAGGGGCTTTGTTATACTCGATCAGGGGAATTTGTTACACTCGATGTGGGGACTTTGTTACAGTCGATGAGGGGATTTTGTTATACTCGAGCAGGGACTTTGTTATACTCGATCTGGGGACTTTGTTATACTCGATCAGGGGCCATTGTTATACTCCATTAAGGGTCTTTGTTATACTCGATCAGAGGACTTTGTTGTATTCGATTAGGGGCCTTTGTTATACTCGATCAGGGGGCTTTGTTATACTTCGATCAGAGCACTTTGTTATTTTCGATCAGGGGATTTTGTTATACTCGATCTAGGGACTTTCTTATATTCGATCAGGGGACTTTGTTATACTCGATCAGGGGACTTTGTTATACTCGATCTTGGGACTTTGTTTTACTCGATGAGGGGACTTTGTTATACTCGATCAGGGGCTTTCTTATATTCGATTAAGTGACTTTGTTATACTCGATCAGGTGTCTTTGTTATACTCGAGCAGGGGACTTTGTTATATTCGATCAGGGGAGTTTGTTATACTCGATCAGGGGACTTTGTTATACTCGATCAGGGGACATTGTTATAATCGATCAGGGGACTTTGTTATACGCGACTAGGGGCCTTTGTTATACTCGATTAGGGGCCTTTGTTATACTCGATCAGGGGCCTTTGTTATACTCGACCAGGGCACTTTGTTATACTCGACCAGGGGCTTTTTTATACTCGATGAGGGGGGCTTTGTTATACTTGGTGAAGGGGCTTTGTTATACTCGATCAGGGGAATTTGTTATACTCTATCAGGGGACTTTGTTATACTCTATCAGGAGACTTTGTTATACTCTATCAGGGAACTTTGTTATATTTCTATCAGGGGACTTTGTTATACTCGATCAGGTGGCTTTTTTATACACGATGAGGGGATTTTGTTATACTCGATGAAGGGACTTTGTGATACTCGATCAGGGGACTTTGTTGTAATCGATCAGGGGACTTTTTTTATTCAATAAGGGGACATTGTTATACTCGATCAGGGGGCCTTTTATACTAGAACTAGAAAAATGCTAGTGACAGGGGGGAAGGAGGTTCAGAGGAAGAATAAAGGGAGGATGGAAGTGAATTTTAGAAGGAGAGAACAGGTGCAGTGGCTAAACACCGCTTGCGTGAGGGGGTAGGCAAAATGCCCTGAGGGTGCAACAATCACAATCAGGACGAGGCAGAGGGAGGGCGGGAGCAGGTCCGGGCAAGCAAAGGGCCAACGCGGGTGCTCTGGTTGTCGTCTAGCTTAGGCAGTGTTGGCAAAGCGGAGGAAGAACCGCCCCGCCACGGCGGCGGTGCAAGCCGAGAAGCGCAGGTGGACGGACGCACAGGCCACACACGAACAAATTAACAGAGAAGGTGAAAACATGGAAATTTTGCTAGTCGTAGGGTTGTTTGGAGAAAGAAGAAGGTAAAGTCTTTGAGCTATGTCAAAGAGGAACAGAGCGAGTTGGAGGAAGGGTTTTGAATCTTTGAGCTTGAAATGTCAAAGTATTCATAGTAAGGAAGGATGAGCGTATCGTAGGAGAGTTTTTAGTAATAGCAGCAGACAGATTTGAGCTTTTTTGTCAAATTATGAACGGAGACGAGAATGAGATATAGGCTGAATGGTTTCAGTCTTGAGTTAGGTCGATTTTATTGAGAATTGGATGTCACAGACGTTGGGTATGTTTTGATTTGTTTCTGAGAGTTGTGGGTCTTTCAGCTATGTCAGAGAGAGTTGGAGGAAGAGTTTTGAATCTTTGAGCTTGAAATGTCAAAGTATTCGTAGTAAGGAAGGATGAGTGTATCGTAGGAGAGTTATTTAGTAATAGCAGGGGACAGATTTGAGCTTTGTCAAATTGTGAACGGAGATGAGTGAGATATAGGTTGTTTGGTTTCAGTCTTGAGTTAGGTCGATAATGTTGACAGTGGCTGGTATAGAGGTTGGGTATGTTTGATTTGGTTTTGGAGAGTTGTGGTGTTATGAGAGGCTTTGTCTGGCGGGGGTGTTGTGTTTGGAGATTGGTTGTGGGAGGGGGGGGAGTTTGTGTTTGGGGATTGGCGGGGGTGGAGGTTGTATGTTGATTTGAGGTGAATTAGAATTGCTTAGGGGGGGTTGTTGTGTGAGTGTGTATGCGTTTGCGTGGAAATGTAGTAAGGGGAGAGGGGGAGGGTTAGGATAATTGTTATAAGGTCAGGTATGGTTCGGTTGTCGGGAGGAGGGGAGAGGAGAGGAGAGGAGAGGGGAGGCGAGGAGAGGAGAGGGGGGCTTTGGAGGTTGTTGGGTTAATTTATAGTATGGAAGGATTCCTTAGGTGTGATATGATTTGTGTTGCTAATGAATAGTTGTATTGAGTCATAGGTTTTTTTTTTTTTTTCTTTTTTTTTTTTTTTTTTTTTTTTTAGGAGGGTCGAAGGGCTTGTTAGAAAGGTCAGGTATATTAAGTTTTTCTTTTGGGGGGATTGGTGTTGATTAGTGATTGGATAGTGAGTTAGTTTTTTTTTTTTTTTTTTTTTTTTAGGAGGGATTGTGAGTAAGGTTGGGTGGGTTAAGTTTTTCTTTTGGGAGGATTACAGGTTTTGTTGGTGGTTGGCAGAGTTGGGTTAATTATTGCATTCTTTCTTTCCTTTGGCTAGTAAAGGACTTCTGCAATTGCGTGGTAGGCTCTTGCAGGTATTGTGAGTTGGGTTAATTATTGCATTCATTCTTTCCTTTGGCTAGTAAAGGACTTCTGCAATTGCGTGGTAGGCTCTTGCAGGTATTGTGAGTTCTGGTCCCATTATTGAGGGAGAGGGTTTGTGTACAGGAACAATGCACCCCTCCCCGACCTTATTGGCTAAGGGAGGCGTTCATATCATCCGTTGATGGTACCGTTTTTAGGTACACCTCTCCGACCTTATTGGCTAAGGGAGGTGCCCATAAAACAGTGTTGGTAACATTCTAGAGGGAGAGGGCTTGCTGCAGGTACTGCGCAACTCTCCTCGACCTTATTGGCTAAGGGAAACATACATGTCATCCGAGTTAGTATGGGATGGGTAAGTTAGGTATTTGTTTTGGGAGGAGTGATAGGGTGTGGTTAGTTAATGGTAGAATGGTTAATTTTTATTTTGTGTGGGATTGCTAGTAATGGCTGGGTGTGTTAGGTTTTTATTTTGGGAGGAGTGATAGGGTGTGGTTAGTTAATGGTAGAATGGTTATTTTTTATTTTGTGTGGGATTGCTAGTAACAGCTGGGTATGTTAGGTTTTATTTTGGGGGGATTGTTAGGGTCTTTTTTGGGGGGTGTTAGTGCAGATTGAGTGGGTTAGTTTTTTTTTTTTTTTTGAGTGGTCTTGAGTTTGAGTTGGTGGCGTGGGGTTTGGAGTGAGGGGGGAGGAGGGAATCGTTGGGTGAGGGTTAAGGAGAGGTTAGGTTTAATTTGGGGGGGAATTTTTTTTTTTTTGGGTGTGGTTATAGGGAAGTTATTAATACAAGGGAGGTGGGAGGGGAGTGTTTGGTCTGTTTAGTATGGAGGGATTTCTGTCTCTGAATCTGCGTGGGAGTATGATGTTGTCGAAATAATCCTGCCATTGAGGGTAAGTAGTGAGGAGTGATTCTATTTGTTTGTCACCTAGTTGTCTCCAGTAGATGTTAAGTGGGGGGAGGGAGCTGAGTTCATGTAGATGACTATTTCGGGTGAAGGATGACCAGTGTGTGTTATGGATGAATCTTAGTGCTTTGTTTTGTATGACTTGAAGTTTCTTGGCGCTTGATGGTGGTGCTAGCTGGAGTGTGTTAGGTGCATAAGTCAATAGTGGGCGTATGAGGGCTTTGAATAGGTGTGTTTTGGTTTTGATTGATGCGGTTCTGAATCTGTATATATTCCCGAGTGTTTTGTTTGCGATCAAAGCCTTCATATTGGTGTGTAGTGTCATGGTGAGGGTGTCGTTGAATGTGACTCCTAGGATTGTGTTTGTTCGTTTGATAGTTATAGGTGAAGGGTAGGCGATGTAGGGGTTTAGGTAAATGTGACGTGGTTGTCGTCTTTTGGTGCCGAAGTAGGTGATTTGTGCTTTGTTCGGGTTGGTTTGTATTCGCCATCGGAGTTCCCATTGTGTAACTTGTTCGAGTTCCCTGTGTGCTTTGTCTGTTAGGTGATCAAGAGTTCTGTGTCTGACTAGTTGGGTTACATCGTCGGCGTACTGTATTGTCAGAGAGTCGATGTGTAAGGGGTCGGGTAAGTCGTTTGTGTAAAGAATGTATAGTGTTGGGGACAGGACTGATCCTTGTGGGACTCCTGCATGCAGTGTGAAGTGGTCAGAGTAGGCAGGTGTGACTTTTATCCTCATTTTTCTGTCTGTTAGGAAGTTACATAGTAATTGTTGTGATTTTTGAGGGAGGTTAAAATTGGTGCATATCTTGTACTTTAATCCATCGTGCCAAACTGTGTCGAAGGCTTTTTGTACGTCTTTTGTAATGAGTGCTATCTTGTATGCATCTTTGTTCATGTGGAGGTAGTTTGTGATTATATTGAGTGCGTCTTGAGTTGAGTGGTGTGCTCTGAAGCCGAACTGCTTGTAGGACAGTAGTTGTTCATCTTCAAGGTGGTATCTGAGGCGGGTGTTGTATAGTCTTTCAAAAGTTTTGCCTAAGACTTCTAGTATGCTGATCGGTCTGTAGTTTTGAGGATCTGTTGGGTTTTTGTTTGGTTTAGGTATCATGACGGCTGTGGCTGTCTTAAAGAGCTTTGGGAAGTATCCTGTAGCCAGTTGGGTGTTGTAGAGGTATGTAATAGCTGTGATTGTTTCTGGGGGCAGGTGCTTCAGGATTGCTTGACCAATATTGCTGTCACCTGGTGTTTTCTTTTTGGTTTTGTCTAGTGCTTGTTTGACTTCTGTTGGGGTGAAAGGAGCAGTGAGGGTGTGGTTCTGTGTGAGAGTGGAGGTATCTATTGTGTTGTCAGGAGTTGTTCTGTCGTGAAGTGTTTGCATGTGTGTGGTGATGTTGTTTATGTGGTTTAAGATGTACCTTTGTTGTGTGGGGGGGTGTGGGTGGAAAATGTGTTCCCAGTGTTGTTTTAGTGTTTGTGCTACGTCGGCTGGCTCATTGATTTTCCTACCATTTACTAGCAGGTGATCAAAGGGGGGTTTTGCAGTTCCTTTCAGCTTGGCGATCCTTTGCCAAAATTCTCGGGGTTATGTGTTCTGTGTTCCTGGGCAGCCTCTACGAGTTTTGCCCAGTGAACCTCATGATCTTGACGGAGGCTATGGATGATGTGTGTTCTTAGTGTGGAGATGTCTGTGTAAACTGGTGCTAGGTTAAGTTTGTTTAGTTCGAATCGTGTCCTGTAGCAGTGAAGTAGGCGTTGAGTTCTTATGGAGGGTGTGAAGGAGTATTTTTTCTTGAACCGGTGTTTAGGAATGTGGGTATCTGCTATGGCGGTGATAGTGTTGAAAAGGTGTGTCCAGGTTTCCTCAATCATCCTAGTGGGTTGGTGTTCGAGGTTGAGTGTGTATTGTTGTTCAGAGAGTGTGGTTTTGAAGGCATCCCAATCTGCGTGTTGATACTGGTATTGAGGTGAGGTTGTTGGGAGGAGGATGGGATTGTTGGAGAGGTGAAGAGTGATGGGAATGTGGTCTGAGCCTGATAGGGGGCCGGGAGTGATGTAGTGTTGGAATTGGAGGGCAGGGGTGTTGGTGATGACGATGTCTGGAGTGCCTTTGCCGTGAGCAGCGTAGAATGTGGGGAAGAAAGGGCCAATGTGGTGAAGGTTTTTGTGAGTGACCAAAGCGTGTAGTTGTTGGCCAAGGGGGTCGATGCGGTTGTGTTGGAATGCGGTGTGGTGTGCATTGAGGTCGGCCATTAGTATTACAGGTAGGTGTGAGTTGTTAAAGATGGAGTTTAGGTCTGTGAAGGGGATACGCGAGTTAGGTCTTGAGTATGTTGTGCAGATGATAATCTGTCCGTGTTGAGTGTAGATCTTGGAGGCCATGAAGTGTTTGAAAGCAAAGTTGGTGATGAATTCGTGTTTCATGGAGGATCTGATGAGGATTGCAACGCCCTCGAATAGTTCGTGGGGTGATTGTCTGCTTGTGTAGCCGAAGTGCTTGATTTTGGTGTTTGTACATGTTGAGTTAAGGAGGAGGATGTCTGGGTTGTGTTCTTGTATGAGGAGAGAGATGGCGTGTCTGTTTGAGTGATATGCTCTACAGTTGTATTGCATAATGGTGATCATGTTGTATAATTTGTTACTTATATGAGATTGAAATTCTGGGGTGCAGGGATGAGGTCTAACTTGTCGAGTGACTGTGAGCGAGGTCTGAGTGAGGTGTATGTAGGTGAGGGATGGGCGGTTACGTGACTGTGTGTGTGGGGGAGTCGGGAGGATGAGTGGAGTGTACTAGGTTCGTGTCGGGGTTGTTTCCTGTTTTCTTTGGGGTAGTGCCGAATAGATTTACTTTAATTATAGATTTAGTTGGATGTGTGTATTTTATAATTCTTTTGCAGTCAGGTGTGTAGGAAGAAAGGGGGGAGGTGTTCTTCCTCTTAGGTCTAGTGGTCTTGACCACCAGTTCAGTGGGGGGATGGGCAGCCATTTTATTCTTGGGAGTCTGAGGTGTTAGGGGAAGATTGGGTTTGGTTCGGATTTTTGTGGTCCGGGAGTTCATCGTAGTCGTGTGGGAAAAGTCAGGTGTAGGCAAGGTCAAGGTGGAGGGGTAGGGAGGTTTTGGACTGATTACTCCGGGGGGTGAGGTAATAGTAGGTTGGTGAGATAAGTCAGGTGTGGGCATGGCAGAAGTGGAGGGGCGGAGGGAGATTGCAGTGGTTTCTCTGGGGGGGGGGCCTTTGTCATACTCGATCAGGGGTCTTTGTTATACTCGATCATAGGACATTGTTATACTCGTCCAGAGGACTTTGTTATACTCGACCAGGGGGCTTTTTTATACTCGATGAGGGGGCTCTGTTATACTTGATGAGGGGGCTTTGTTATACTCGATCAGGGGAATTTGTTATATTCGATTAGAGGTCTTTCTTATACTCGATCAGGTGACTTTGTTATACTCGACCAGGGGACTCTTGTTATACTCTATCAGGGAACTTTGTTATATTTCTATCAGGGGAGTTTGTTATACTCGATCATGTGGCTTTTTTATACTCGATCAGGGGACTTTGTTATACTCGATCAGGGGACTTTGTTATACACGATTAGGGGACTTTGTTTTACTCGATCAGTGGACTTTGTTATACTCGATCAAGGGGGCTTTGTTATACTCGATATTGGGACTTTGTTATACTCGATCAGGGGACTTTGTTATTCTCGATCAGGGGACTTTGTTATACTCGATCAGGGGACTTTGTTATACACGATCAGGGGACTTTGCTGTACTTGATCAGTGGACTTTGTCATACTCGTTCAAGGGGGCTTTGTTATACTCGATATTGGGACTTTGTTATACTCGATCATGGCACTTTGTTATACTCGACCAGGGGGCTTTTTTATATTCGATCAGAGGGCTTTGTAATACTCGATCTTGGGACTTTGTTTTACTCGATGACCGGTCTTTGTTATACTCGATCAGGGGACTTTTTTATATTCGACGAGGGGACTTTTTCATACTCAATCAGGGGCTTTTATATACTCTCCCAGGGGCCTTTGTTATACTCGATCAGGGGCCTTTGTTATACTCGATCATGGGACTTTGTTATACTCGACCAGGGGACTTTGTTGTACTCGACCAGGGGACTTTGTTATACTCGACCAGGGGACTTTGTTATACTCGATCAGAGGACTTTGTTATACTCAACCTGGGGCCATTGTTATACTCTATCAGGGGACATTGTTATATTTCTATTAGGGGACTTTGTTATACTCGATCAGGGTACTTTCTTATATTTGATCAGGGGACTTTGAATATACTCGATCAGGGGACTTTGTTATACTCGATCTTGGGACTTTGTTATACTCGATGAGGGGACTTTGTTATACTCGATCAGGGGGCTTGTTATACTCGATCAGGGGACTTTCTTATACTCGATCAGGGGCCTTTCTTATACTCGATCATGGGAGTTTGTTATAATCGACCAGGGGACTTTGTTATACTCGACCAGGGGGCATTTTTATACTCGATGAGGGGGCTTTGTTATACTCGATGAGAGGGCTTTGTTATACTCGATCAGGGAACTTTGTTATATTCTATCAGAGGACTTTGTTATATTCTATCAGAGGACTTTGTTATACTCGACCAGTGGACTTTGTTATACTCGATCAGGGGACTTTGTTATATTCGATGAGGGGACTTTGTTATACTCGATCAGGGGGCTTTTTATACTCGATGAGGGGACTTTGTTATACTCGATCAGGGACTTTGTTATACTCGATCAAAGGACTTTGTTATACACGATCAGGGGACTTTGTTATACTCGATCATGTGGCTTTTTTATACAGGGGACTTTGTTATTCTCGATCAGGACTTTGTTATACTCGATCAGGGGACTTTATTTGTACTCGATCAGTGGACTTTGTTATACTCGATCAAGGGGTCTTTGCTATACTCGATATCGATCAGGGGACTTTGTTATACTCGATCAGGGGACTTTGTTATACTCGATCAGGGGACTTTGTTATACTCGATCAGGGGACTTTGTTATCTCGATCAGGGGACTTTGTTGTACTCGATCAGTGGACTTTGTTATACTCGATCAAGGGGTCTTTGCTATACTCGATATTGGGACTTTTTATACTCGATCAGGGGACTTTGTTATACTCGACCAGGGGCCATTGTTATACTCTATCAGGGGACTTTGTTATATTTCTATTAGGGGACTTTGTTATACTCGATCAGGTGGCTTTTTTATACACGATTAGTGGACTTTGTCATATTCGATCAAAGGGGCTTTGTTATACTCGATATTGTGACTTTGTTATAATCGATCATGGCACTTTGTTATACTCGACCAGGGGGCTTTTTAATATTCGATCAGGGGGCTTTGTTATACTCGATCTTGGGACTTTCTTATACTCGATGACGGGTCTTTGTTATACTCGATCAGGGGACTTTGTTATACTCGACGAGGGGACTTTTTTATACTCGATCAGGGGCTTTTTTATACTCTTCCAGGGGCCTTTGTTATACTCGATCAGGGGCCTTTGTTATACTCGGTCATGGGACTTTGTTATACTCGACCAGGGGACTTTGTTATACTCGACCAGGGGACATTGTTATACTCTATCAGGGGACATTGTTATATTTCTATTAGGGGACTTTGTTATACTCGATCAGGTGGCTTTTTTATACTCGATCAGGGGACTTTGTTATTCTCGATCAGGGGACTTTGTTATACTCGATCAGGGGACTTTGTTATACTCGATCTTGGGACTTTGTTATACTCGATCAGGGGCCATTGTTATGCTCCATTAAGGGTCTTTGATATACTCGATCAGGGTACTTTCTTATATTTGATCAGGGGACTTTGATATACTCGATCAAGGGACTTTGTTATACTCGATCTTGGGACTTTGTTATACTCGATGAGGGGACTTTGTTATACTCGATCAGGGGGCTTTGTTATACTCGATCAGGGGACTTTCTTATACTCGATCAGGGGCCTTTCTTATACTCGATCATGGGAGTTTGTTATAATCGACCAGGGGACTTTGTTATACTCGACCAGGGGGCAATTTTATACTCGATGAGGGGGCTTTGTTATAGTCGATGAGAGGGCTTTGTTATACTCGATCAGGGAACTTTGTTATATTCGATCAGAGGACTTTGTTATACTCGACCAGTGGACTTTGTTATACTCGATCAGGGGACTTTGTTATATTCGATGAGGGGACTTTTGTTATACTCGGGATCAGGGAGGCTTTTTATACTCGATCTTGGGACTTTGTTATATCTGATCAGGGCCTTTGTTATACCTCGATGAGGCGTTTGTTATAATTTTCGATGAGGGGACTTTGCTATACTCGATCAGGGCCTTTTGTTATACTGATCAGGGGCCTTTTGTTATACTCGATCAGGGACTTGCTATACTCGATTAGGACTCTTTGGCCATACCTGGATGAGGGACTTGTTATACTCTGATCAGGGACTTTGTGTTACTGATCAGGGGCTTTGTTATACTCGATCAGGCGAATTTGTTATACCTGATCAGGGCCTTGTTAAAATCGATAAGGGGCTTTCTTGTTATACTCGATCAGGACTTTCTATACTCGATCAGGGGCCTTTGTTATATTTCCTTCATAAGGGGACTTTGTTATACCGATTAAGAGGCCTTGTTATAATCGATCTTGGGGCCTTTGTTATACCCGGGATCAGGGACATTGTTATACTCTGACTAGGGACTTGTTATATTCGATTATAGGCCTTTGAAATACTCGATCAGGGCCTTTGTTATACTCGATCAGACTTTGTTAATTTCGATCAGGGGATTTTGTTATACTCAATCAGGGGACTTTGTTATTTTCGATCAAGGGATTTTGTTATACCTGATGAGGGACTTTTTATACTTGATCAGGACTTTTTACTCTTCCAGGGCCTTTGTTATACTCGATCAGGGGCCTTTGTTATACTCGGTCATGGACTTTGTTATACTCGACCAGGACTTTTGTTATACCTGACCAGGGACATTGTTATACTCTCTATCAGAGTGACATTGCTATATTTCATTAGGGACTTCGGTTATACTCTGATCAGGTGGCTTTTTTATACTCGATCAGGGACTTTTGTTATTCTCGATCGGGGACTTTTGTTATACTCGATCAGAACTCATATACTCGATCTGGGACTTTGTTATACTCGATCAGGCCATTGTTATGCTCCATTAAGGTCTTTTTGTTATACCTGATCAGGCACCTTTCATTTGGATCAGGGACTTTTGATATTCTCGATCAAGGGACTTGTTGGTACCGATCTTGGGACTTTGTTATACCGATGAGGGGACTTTTGTTATGCTCGATCAGGGGGCATTGTTATACTCGATCAGGTGACTTTCTTATACTCGATCAGGGCCTTTCGTATACTCGATCATGGGAGTTTGTTATAATCGACCAGGGACTTTGTTATACCTTATCGGTGGGCATTTTATATTCGATGAGAGGGCTTTGTTATACTTGGATCAGGAACTTTGTTATATTCCGGATCAGAGGACTCTTTTGTTATACCTGACCAGTGGACTTTGTTATACTCGATCAGGACTTTGATATATCTGGATGAGGACTTTTGTTATACTCGATCAGGGAGCTTTTTATACACGATGAGGGATCTTGTTATACTCGATCAGGGCTTTGCTATACCTCGATCAGGAAATTGCCGCACCTGATGTGGGGACTTTGTTATAGTCGATGAGGGCCTTTTGTTATACTCGATTAGGGCCTTTGTTATACTCGATCACGGGACTTTGTTATACTGGTTGAGGGGCCTTTGTTATACTCGATCAGGATTTTTGTTATACTCGATCAGGGACTTTGCTGTATTCCGGATCAGGGGCCTTTTGTTATACTTGCAAGTGGATCAGGGGATTTTTGTTATACCTGATCAGGGGACTTTCTTGTATATTCGATCAGGGGACTTTGTTATATTTGATCAGGGACTTTTGTTATACCGATCTTGGGACTTTGTTATTTTCGATCGGGCCATTGTTATGCCTAATTAAGGGTCTTTGTTATACTCGACCAGGGGGCTTTGTTGTGCTCGATTAGAGGACTTTGTTATTTCAGATCAGGGCCATTCTTATACTCCATTAAGGGTCTTTGTTATACTCGATCAGAAACTTTCTTATATTCCATCAGGGACTTTGTTATACTCTCGATCAGGGACTCATACTCACTCTTGGGACTTTGTTATACTCGATCAGGGACTTGTTATACTCGATCAGGGACTTGTGTTACCTCGATCAGGGCTTTGTTATACTCGATCAGGCGAATTTGTTATACTGATCAGGGGCCTTTGTTACAATCGATAAGGGCTTTTTGTTATACTCTCGATCAGGGATCTTTCTATACTCGATCAGGGCCTTTGTTATATTCCATAAGGGACTTTTTGTTATACCTGATTCAGGGCCTTTGTTATACTCGATCTGGGGCTTTTTGTTATACCCGATCAGGGACATTGTTATACTCGACTAGGGACTTTGATATATTCGATTAGGGCCTTTTGGAAATACTGGGATCAGGGGCCTTTGTTATACCGATCAGAGGACTTTGTTAATTTCGATCAGGATTTTGGTTATACTCGATCAGGACTTTTCTTATATTCGATCGACTTGTTATACCTTTCGACCAGGGGGTTTTGTTATACTCGATCAGGGACTTTGTTATTTTCGATCAGGGACTTTGTTATATTCTGATGATCGACTTTTTATACTCGATCAGGGGCTTTTTATACCTCGATGAGGGACTTTTTTATACTCGATCATGGGCTTTGTTATACTCGATCAGGGAAATTTGTTACACTCGATGTGGGGACTTTGTTATAGTCGATGAGGGGCCTTTGTTATACTTGATTAGGGCCTTTGTTATACTCGATCACGGGACTTTGTTATACTGGTTGAGGGGCCTTTGTTATACTCGATCAGGGGATTTTGTTATACTCGATCAGGGGACTTTCTTATATTCGATCAGGGGACTTTGTTATATTTGATCAGGGGACTTTGTTATACTCGATCTTGGGACTTTGTTATGCTCGATCAGGGGCCATTGTTATGCTCAATTAGGGGTCTTTGTTATACTCGACCAGGGGGCTTTGTTGTGCTCGATTAGAGGACTTTGTTATTTCAGATCAGGGCCATTCTTATACTCCATTAAGGGTCTTTGTTATACTCGATCAGGAAACTTTCTTATATTCCATCAGGGGACTTTGTTATACTCGATCAGGGGACTTTGTTATTCTCGATCAGGGGACTTTGTTATACTCGCTCTTGGGACTTTGTTATACTCGATCAGGGGACTTTGTTATACTCGATCAGGGGGCTTTCTTATACTCGATCAAGGGACTTTGTTATACACGATCAGGGGTCTTTGTTATACTCGATCAGTGGACTTTGTTATACTCGATCAGAGGACTTTGGGATACTCGATCAGGGGACTGTGTTATACTCGATCAGGGGACTTTGTTATACTCGACCAGGGGCCTTTGTTATACTCGATCAGGGGTCTTTGTTATACTCGATCATAGGACTTTGTTATACTCGACCAGGGGACTTTGTTATACTCAACCAGGGGGCTTTTTTATACTCGATGTGGGGGCTGTTATACTTGATGAGGGGGCTTTGTTATACTCGATCAGGGGAATTTGTTATATTCGATTAGAGGGCTTTGTTATACTCGATCAGGTGACTTTGTTATACTCGATCAGGTGACTTTGTTATACTCGACCAGGGGACTCTTGTTATACTCTATCAGGGAACTTTGTTATATTTCTATCAGGGGTTTTTGTTATACTCGATTATGTGGCTTTTTTATACTCGATCAGGGGACTTTGTTATACTCGATCAGGGGACTTTGTTATACCCGATTAGGGGACTTTGTTGTACTCGATCAGTGGACTTTGTTATACTCGATCAAGGGGGCTTTGTTATACTCGATATTGGGACTTTGTTATACTCGATCAAGGGGGCTTTTTTATACTCGATCAGGGGACTTTGTTTTCTCGATCAGGGGACTTTGTTATACTCGATCAGGGGACTTTGTTATACACGATCAGGGACTTTGCTGTACTTGATCAGTGGACTTTGTCATACTCGTTCAAGGGGGCTTTGTTATACTCGATATTGGGACTTTGTTATACTCGATCATGGCACTTTGTTATACTCGACCAGGGGGCTTTTTTATATTCGATCAGAGGGCTTTGTTATACTCGATCTTGGGACTTTGTTTTACTCGATGACGGGTTTTTGTTATTCTCGATCAGGGGACTTTGTTATACTGGACGAGGGGACTTTTTCATACTCGATTAGGGGCTTTTTTATACTCTCCCAGGGGCCTTTGTTATACTCGATCAGGGGCCTTTGTTATACTCGATCATGGGACTTTGTTATACTCGACCAGGGGACTTTGTTATACTCGACCAGGGGACTTTGTTATACTCGACCAGGGGACTTTGTTATACTCGATCAGGGGACTTTGTTATACTCGACCTGGGGCCATTGTTATACTCTATCAGGGGACATTGTTATATTTCTATTAGGGGACTTTGTTATACTCGATCAGGGTACTTTCTTATATTTGATGAGGGGACTTTGATATACTCGATCAGGGGACTTTGTTATACTCGATCTTGGGACTTTGTTGTACTCGATGAGGGGACTTTGTTATACTCGATCAGGGGGCTTTGTTATACTCGATCAGGGGACTTTCTTATACTCGATCAGGGGCCTTTCTTATACTCGATCATGGGAGTTTGTTATAATCGACCAGGGTACTTTGTTATACTCGACCAGGGGGCATTTTTATACTCGATGAGGGGGCTTTGTTATACTCGATGAGAGGGCTTTGTTATACTCGCTCAGGGAACTTTGTTATATTCTATCAGAGGACTTTGTTATACTCGACCAGTGGACTTTTGTTATACTCGATCAGGGGACTTTGTTATATTCGATGAGGGGACTTTGTTATACTCGATCAGGGGGCTTTTTTATACTCGATGAGGGGACTTTGTTATACTCCATCAGGGGACTTTGCTATACTCGATCAGGGGACTTTGTTATACACGATCAGGGGACTTTGTTAGTCGATGAGGGCCTTTTGCTATACTCGGATTAGGGCCTTTGTTATACTCGATCACGGACTAAGCTATGTACTGGTTGAGGGCCTTGTTATACTCATGATCAGGGGATTTTGTTATACTCGATTGTGGGGACTTTGTTGCGTTCGACCAGGGGACTTTTTGTTATGTATTTGATCAGGGGATTTGTTATACTCGATCAAGGGACTTTTGTTATACTCGATCAGGGTCTTTGTTATGCTCACTAAGGGTCTTTATTATACTCGACCAGGGGCTTTGTTAAAGTTTCCATTAGAGTGACTTTTATTTCCGATCAGGCCATTCTTATACTCCGGCATTGGCGGTCTTGTTATACCGATCAGGAAACTTCTTATTCCATCAGGGGACTTTGTTATACTCGATCAGACCCCTTTTGTTATACTCTCGATCAGCTTTCTTATACTCGATCAAGGGACTTTTGTTATACTCTGATCAGGGAATTTGTTACACTCGATGTGTGGGACTTTCTATAGCCGCTGAGGGGCCTTTTTTGTTATTTTCGATTAGGCCTTTGTTATACTCAGATCACGGACTTTGCTGTACCTCGATGAGGGACTTTGTTATACTCTCGCTCTTGGGACTTTGTTACTCGATCAGGGACTTTGTTATATTCGGATCAGGGACTTTGTTATACTCGATCTTGGGACTTTGTTATACTCGATCAGGGCCATTGTTATGCTCCATTATGGTCTTTGTTATACCTGATCAGGGCTTTGCTGTGCTCGATTAGAGGACTGTGTTATTTTCGATCAGGGCTTAATTTTTATACTCCATTAAGGTCAGGGACTTTGTTATACTCGATCACGGGGCTTTGTTATACTCGATCAGGGGACTTTGTTATACTCGATCTTGGGACTTTGTTATATCGATAGGGGGCTTTGTTATACGCGATCCAGGACTTTTATACTCGATCAAGGTTTTTTATACTCGATATTGAGACGTTGTTATACTCGATCATGGCACTTTGTTATTCTCGACCAGGTGCTTTTTATTCGATCAGGGACTTTGTTATACTCGATATTGACTTTGTTATACTCGATCATGGGACATAGTTATACCGCGCAGGGAACTTTGTTATACTCGACCAGGGCCTTTGTTATACTCGATTCGGGGCCTTTATTATACTCGATCATAGGACTTTGTTATACTCGACCAGGGGACTTTGTTATACTCGACCAGGGGCTTTTTATAGTCGATGAGGGGCTTTGTTATACATGATGAGGGCTTTGTTCTACTCGATCAGAGGAATTTGTGATACTCGACCAGGGACCTTTGTTATACTCGACCAGGGCTTTTTATAGTCGATGAGGCGGCTTTGTTATACATGATGAGGGGCTTTGTTATACTCGATCAGAGGAATTTGTTATACTCGATTAGAGGGCTTTTTATTCTCGATCAGGGGACTTTGTTATACTCGATCAGACTTTGTTATACACGATCAGGGGACTTGTTATACTCGATCATGTGGCTTTTTTTATACTCCGATCAGAGACTTGTTATTCTCGATCAGGGGACTTTGTTGTACCCGATCAGTGGACTTTTTTATACTCGATCAAGGGTCTTTGTATACTCGATATTGGGACTTTGTTATACTCGATCAGGGACTTTGTTATACACGATCAGGGACTTTGTTATACTCGATCATGTGGCTTTTTATACTCGATCAGACTTTGTTATTCTCGATCAGGGACTTTGTTATAATCGATAAGGGAATTTGTTTACTCGATCAGTGGACTTTCTTATACTCAATCAAGGGCCTTGCTATACTCGATATTGGGACTTTTTTATACTCGATCAGGTGGTTTTTATACTCGATCAGGGACTTTGTTATTCTCGATCATGGACTTTGTTATACTCGATCAGGGACTTTGTTATACTCGATCTTGGGACTTGTTATACTCGATCAGGGGCTTTTGTTATACTCGATCAGGGGACTTTTTTATACTGATCAGGGTTTTTATACTGATATTGGGACGGATACTCGATCATGGCACTTGTTATTCTCGACCAGGTGCTTTTTATATTCGATCAGGGACTTTGTTATACTCGATATTGGACTTGTTATACTCGATCATGGGACATAGTTATACTCGAGCAGGAACTTTGTTATACTCGATCAGGAGCTTTGTTTTACTCGATCAGGGACTTGTTATACTCCATCGGAATTTGTTATTGATGGGACTTTGTTATACTCGATAAGGGCGGCGTTATACTCGATAAAAGGCCTTTGTTATACTCGATCTTAGGACTTTATATACTCGATGAGGGACTTTTGTAACCTGTTGAAGGGACTTTGTTATACTCGATCAGAGGATTTTGTTATAATCGATCAGGGACTTTTTTACTCGATCCGGGAACTGTTATACTCGACCAGGGGCTTTTATTCATGAGGGGCCTTGTTATACTCGATCAGGGGCCTTTGTTATACTCGATGATGGGCCTTTGTTATACCCGATTAGGGGACTTTGTTATACTCGATCAGGGCCTTTATATACTCGATCAGGGGCCTTGTTATACTCGATCATTTGACTTTGTTATACTCGATCAGGGAACTTTGTTCTACTTGATCAGTGGACTTTGTTATACTCGATCAGGGACTTTGTTATACTCGATCAGGGGCTTTCTTATACTCGACAAGCGACTTTGTTATACTCGATCAGGGAATTTGTTACACTCGATGTGGGCACTTTGTTATAGTCGCTGAGGGGCCTTTGTTATACTCGACAGGGGACTTTTGTTATATTCGATCAGGGGACTTTGTTATACTCGATCAGGGACATTGTTATACTCGATCATGCCATTGTTATGCTCCATTAAGGTCTTTGCTTTTTTTATACTCGATCAGGGGCTTTTGTTGTGCTCTGATTAGAGGATTCTTGTTATTTCTGATCAGGCCATTCTTATACTCCATTATGGTCTTTGTTTATACCTGATTAGAAAACTTTGTTATACTCGATCAGGGGCCATTGTTATGCTCCATTAAGGGTCTTTGTTATACTCGATAAGGGGGCTTTGTTGTGCTCGATTAGAGGACTTTGTTATTTTCGATCAGGGCCATTCTTATACTCCATTAAGGGTCTTTGTTATACTCGATCAGGAAACTTTCTTATATTCAATCAGGGGATTTTGTTATACTCGATCAGGGGACTTTGTTATACTCGCTCTTGGGACTTTGTTATACTCGATCAGGGGACTTTGTTATACTCGATCAGGGGGCTTTCTTATACTCGATCAAGGGACTTTGTTATACTCGATCAGGGGTCTTTGATATACTCGACCAGGGGCCTTTGTTATACTCGATTAGGGGCCTTTGTTACACTCGATCATAGGACTTTGTTATACTCGACCAGGGGACTTTGTTATACTCGACCAGGGGGCTTTTTTATAGTCGATGAGGGGGCTTTGTTATACATGATGAGGGGGCTTTGTTATACTCGATCAGAGGAATTTGTTATACTCGATTAGAGGTCTTTGTTATTCTCGATCAGGGGACTTTGTTATACTCGATCAGGGGACTTTGTTATACACGATCAGGGGACTTTGTTATACTCGATCATGTGGCTTTTTATACTCGATCAGGGGACTTTGTTATTCTCGATCAGGGGACTTTGTTACAATACTCGATCAAGGGGTCTTTGCTATACTCGATATTGGGACTTTGTTATACTCGATCAGGGGACTTTGTTATACACGATCAGGGGACTTTGTTATACTCGATCATGAGGCTTTTTTATACTCGATCAGGGGACTTTGTTATTCTCGATCAGGGGACTTTGTTATAATCGATCAGGGGACTTTGTTGTACTCGATCAGTGGACTTTGTGATACTCGATCAAGGGGTCTTTGCTATACTCGATATTGGGAATTTTTTATACTCGATCAGGGGACTTTGTTATACTCGACCAGGGGCCATTGTTATACTCTATCAGGGGACATTGTTATATTTCTATTAGGGGACTTTGTAATACTCGATCAGGTGGCTTTTTTATACTCGATCAGGGGACTTTATTATTCTCGATCAGGGGACTTTGTTATACTCGATCAGGGGACTTTGTTATACTCGATCTTGGGACTTTGTTATACTCGATCAGGGGCCATTGTTATGCTCAATTAAGGGTCTTTGTTATACTCGACAAGGGGGCTTATTGTGGTCGATTAGGGGACTTTTTATTTCCGATCAGGGCCATTCTTATACTCCATTAAGGGTCTTTGTTATACTCGATCAGGAAACTTTCTTATATTCCATCAGGGGACTTTGTAATACTCGATCAGGGGACTTTGTTATACTCGATCAGGGGGCTTTCTTATACTCGATAAAGGGACTTTGTTATACTCGATCAGGGGCATTTGTTACACTCGATGTGGGGACTTTGTTATAGTCGCTGAGGGGCCTTTGTTATTCTTGATTAGGGCCTTTATTATACTCGATCACGGGACTTTGTTGTACTCGATGAGGGGCCTTTGTTATACTCGATCAGGGGACTTTGTTATATTCGATCAGGGGACTTTGTTATATTCGATCAGGGACTTTGTTATACTCGATCTTGGGACTTTGTTATACTCGATCAGGGGCCATTGTTATGCTCCATTAAGGGTCTTTGTTATACTCGATCAGGGGGCTTTGTTGTGCTCTGGATTAGGAGGATTTTGTTATATTTTCGATCAGGGCCATTCTTATACTCCATTAAGGGTCTTTGCTACCGATTAGGAAACTTTTGTTATATTCGATCAGAGGGTTTTTGTTATAATTTCGACCAGTGGACTTTGGTTATACTCGGATCAGGGACTTTGTTATATCTCCATCAGGACTTTGGTTATACTCGATCAGGGACTTGTTATACTCGCTCTTGGGACTTTGTTATACTCGATCAGGAGACTTTGTTATACTCGATGAGGGGGCTTTCTTATACTCGGACCGCGCACGTTATACTCGATCAGGGTCTTTTGTTATACTCGACTGCGGACTTTGTTATACTCGACGGAGGACTTTGGGATACTCGATCAGGGGACTTTGTTATACTCTCGATCATGGGACTTGTTATAATTCGACCAGGGCCTTTTGTTATACTCGACCCGGGGCCTTTTTTATTATACTCGATCATAGTATCTTTGTTATACTCTCGACCAGGGGACTTTGTTTATACTCCGACCAGGGGCTTTTTATAGTCGATGAGGGGGCTTTCGGTTAAGGCTATGATGAGGGGCTTTGTTCGCCTGGATCAGAGGAATTCTGTGATACTCGACCAGACTTTGTTATACGCGACCAGGGGCTTTTTATAGTCGATGAGGCGGCTGGTTATATGCTGATGAGGGGGCTTTGTTATACTCGATCAGAGTAGAATTTGTTATACTCGATTAAAGCGGGCTTTGTTATTCTCGATCAGGGGACTTTATACTCGATCAGGGGACTTTTGTTATACACGATCAGGGACTTTGTTATACCTGATCATGTGGCTTTTTTTATACTCGATCAGGGGACTTTGTTATCTCGATCAGGACTTTGTTATACTCGATCAGCGGATTTTGTTGTACTCGATCAGTGGACTTTGTTATACTCGATCAAGGGTCTTTGCTATACTCTCGATATTGGGACTTTGTTATACTCATGATCAGACTTTGTTATATTAATGATCAGGGACTTGTTATACTCGATCATGTGGCTTTTTATACTCGATCAGGGACTTTGTTATTCGATCAGGGACTTTGTTATAATCGATAAGGGGACTTTTTTGTTGTACTCGATCAGTGGATTTTTTATACTCGATCGGCGGCTCGCTATCGCTGATATTGACTTTTATACTCGATCAGGGACTTTGTTTATACTCGACCAGGGCCATTGTTATACTCTCTATCAGGGACATTGTTATATTTCTATGAGGGTTTCGGTTATAATTTCCGATCAGTGGCTTTTTATACTCGCTGACCAGTGGATTCTTGTTATACCTGGATCAGGGACTTTGTTATATTCCATAGGGGACTTTTGTTATACTCGGGATCAGGGACTTGTTATATACTCTGCTCTTGGGACTTTGTTATACTCGATCAGGAGACTTTTGTTATACTCGATGAGGGGGGTTTTCTTATAATGACCAAGGGACTTTTGTTATACTCGATCAGGGTCTTTGTTATAGCCCATCAGTGGACTTTGTTATACTGGATCAGAGGACTTTGGGATACTCGATCAGGGACTTTTGTTATACTCCGATCATGGACTTTGTTATACTCGACCAGGGCCTTTTGTTATACCTTTGATTCAGCCTTTATTATACTCAGATCATAGGACTTGTTATACCTGACCAGGGACTTTTGCTATACTCTTTTGACCAGGGGGCTTTTTTATAGTCACGATGAGGGGCTTTGTTATACATGATGAGGGGGTTTGTCTACTCGATCAGAGGAATTTGTGACATCGACCAGGGATTCTTGGGTTATACGCGACCAGGGCTTTTTTATAGTCGATGAGGCGGCTTTTGTTATACATGATGAGGGCTTTTGTTTATACTGATCAGGAGGAATTTATATACTCGATTAAAGGGTTGGTTATTCTTGATCAGGGACTTTGTTATACTCCGATCAGATTCTTTGTTATACACGATCAGGGACTTTGTTATACTCGGATCATGTGAAGCTTTTTTATACTCTTGATCAGGGACTTTGTTATTCTCGATCAGGATCTTTGGTTATACCTGATCAGCGGATCTTTTGTTGTACTCGGGATCAGTGGACTTTTAAGCTGCATTTGATCAAGGGGTCTGGCGGCGTAATTTCCATATTAGACTTTGGTTATACCTGATCAGGGGGACTTGTTATACACGATCAGGGGACTTTGTTATACCGATCATGTGGCTTTTTTATACTCGATCAGGGGACTTGTTATTCTCGATCAGGACTTTGTTATAATCGAATAAGTGGACTCGGTTGTACTCTCGACGCGGACTTTTTATACCTGATCAAGGGTCTTTAAGAGTACTCGATATTGGGGAATTTTTATACTCGGATCAGGGGACTTTGTTATATTCGACCAGGGCCATTGTTATACCTCTATCAGGGACATTGTTATATTTCTATGAGGGACTTTGTTATACCCGATCAGGTGGCTTTTTTATACTCGATCAGGGATTTTGTTATTCTCGATCATGGACTTTGTTATACCTCGATCAGGGACTTGTTATACCTTTTTGACCTTGGGACTTTTGTTGTTATACTCGATCAGGGGCTTTTATATACTCGATCAGGGACTTTTATACTTTCCGATCGGCGGTTTTTTTATACTCTGGAGATGGGAATTTTGTTATACTCTCGATCATGGCACTTTTTGTTATTCTCGACCAGGTGCTTTTTTATATTCGATCAGGGGACTCTGGTTATACTCGATATTGGGACTCTTTTGTTATACTCGATCATGGGACATAGTTATACTCTTTGAGCAGGAACTTTGTTATACTCGACCAGGGGCCTTGTTATACCTGATTCAAATAAAAGAGTACTCGATCATAGGACTTTTTTATACCGACCAGGACTTTGTTATACTCGGACCAGGGGGCTTTTTATAGTCGATGAGGGGGCTTTGTTATACATGATGAGGGGCTTTGGTTCCACTCGATCAGAGGAATTTGTGATATTCGACCAGGGGATCCTTGTTATACGCGACCAGGGGGCTTTATAGTCGATGAGGCGGCTTTGTTAAACATCATGATGAGGGGGGCTTTTGTTATGCCTCTATCAGAGAATTGTTATACTCGATCAGAGGGCTTTGTTATTCTCGATCAGGGGACTTTTGTTATACTCTGATCAGGGGACTTTGTTATACACGATCAGGGACTTTTGTTATACTCTGGATCATGTGGCTTTTTTTATACTCTCGATGAGGGACTTTTGTTATTCTGGATCAGGGCTCTGTTATACCTGACTCAGGGACTTTGTTGTACTCGGATCAGTAACTCTTGTTATACTCGATCAAGGGTCTTTGCTATACTGATATTGGGACTTTGTTACTCGATCAGGACTTTGTTATACACGATCAGGGGACTTTGTTAGCCTGATCATGTGGCTTTTATACTCGGGATCAGGGGACTTTGTTATTCTCGATCAGGGGACTTTGTTATAATCGATAAGGGACTTTTGTTGTACTGATCAGTGGACTTTCTATACCGATCAAGGGTCTTTGCTATACTCGATATTGGGACTTTTTTATACTCGATCAGGGGACTTGTTATACCTGACCAGGGCCATTGTTATACTTCCCTCATCGACTTTGTTATACTCGATCAGGTGGCTTTTTTACTCGATCAGGGACTTTTATTCTCGATCGCGGGACTTTGTTATACTCGATCAGGGGACTTTGTTATACTCGATCTTGGACTTTGTTATACTCGATCAGGGGTTGTATATTCTCGATCAGGGACTTTTTTTATACCCGATCAAGGTTTTTATACTCAATATTGGGATTCTTTGTTATACCTCGATCATGGCACTTTTGTTATTCTCGACCAGGTGTGCTTTTTTTTATATTCGGATCAGGGACTTTTGTTATACTGATATTGGGACTTTTGTTATAATCGATCATGACATAGTTATACTCGAGCAGGAACTTTGTTATACTCGACCAGCTTTTTATACTGATCAGGGGCTTTGTTATACCTGATCAGGAGCTGTTTTACTCGATTAGGGACTTGTTATACCTCTATCAGAATTTGTTATGCTCGATGAGGGATTCTTGTAATACTCGTTGAAGGGACTTTTGTTATACTCGATCAGAGGATTTTATATAACTGATCAGGGACTTTTTTTTCTCGATCAGGGAACTTTTGTTATACCTGACCAGGGGGCTTTTTATAATTCATGAGGGGCCTTTGTTATATCGATCAGGGCCTTTGTTATACTCGATGATGGGCCTGTTATACTCGATTAGGGGACTTTTGTTATACTCGATCAGGGGCCTTTTATATACTCGATCAGGGGCCTTGTTATACTCGACTCATTTGACTTTGTTATACTCTCGATCAGGAACTTTTGTTCTACGGATCAGTGGATTCCTTGTTATACTCGATCAGGGAACTTTGTTATACCTGGATCAGGGGCTTTCTTTATACTCGGTCGGCGGGACTTTTAGAGTACTCGATCAGGGAATTTGTTACACTCGATGTGGGCACTTTGTTATATTCGCTGAGGGGCCTTGTTATTCTCGATTAGGGCCTTTGTCTTACTTCCGGATCACGGACTTTGTTGTACCCGATGAGGGGCCTGCTATAATTTTCGATCAGGGACTTGCTTATATTCGATCAGGGACTTTGTTATACTCGATCAGACACGTTATACTCTCGAACTTGGGACTTTGTTATACTCGGATCATGGGCTGTTTGTTATGCTCCATTAAGGTCTTTTGTTACCTGATCAGGGGCTTTGTTGTGCCTGATTAGAAGACTTTGTTATTTTCGATCAGGGCTATTCTTATAATTCCATTATGTAATCTTTGTTATACTCGATTAGAAAAATCCTCTTATATTCCAGCTCAGGGGAGCTTGTTATACTCGATCAGGGACTTTGATATACTCGCTCTGTGACTTTGTTATACTCGATCAGGGGACTTTTGTTATACTCGCTGATGAGGGGTTTTCTTATACTCGATCAAGGGACTTGTTATACCTGATCAGGGGTCTTTGTTATACCTGATCAGGTGGACTTTGTTATACTCTGGATCAGAGGACTTTGATACTGATCAGGGACTTTGTTGCTCGATCAGGAGATCTTGTTATACTCGACCAGGGCCTTTTTGTTATACTGATTAGGGGCCTTATTATACTCATGATCATAAGACTTTGTTATACCTCGACCATGGGACTTTGTTATACTCGGACCAGGGGCTTTTTTATAGTCGATGAGGGGGCTTTTATAATACATGATGAGGGGGCTTTGTTATACTCTTTTTCGATCAGAGGAATTTTGTGATAATTTTGACCAGGGGACTTCATATGCTTAATCAGGGCTTTTTTTATAGTCGATGAGGGGGTTGTTATACATGATGAGGGGTCTTTGTTATACTCGATCAAAAGGAATTTGTTATACTCGATTAGGTGGCTTGGTTATTCTCGATCAGGGACTTTGTTATACTCGATCAGGGACTTTTGTTATTCTCGATCAGGGACTTGTTACAATACTCGATCAAGGGCTCCTTGCTATACTCGATATTGGGACTTTACATACCTGATCAGGGACTTTTGTTTATACACGATCAGGGACTTTTGTTATACTCGATCACAGGCTTTTTTTATACTCGATCAGGGACTTTTGTTATTCTGATCAGGGACTTTGTTGCACCGATCAGGGGACTTTGTTGTACCTTCGGATCAGTGGATTTGCATACTCGATCAAGGGGGTCTTTGCGATACTCGATATTGGGAATTT
>NW_024749943.1:0-11232 GCF_018991925.1 Homarus americanus | reverse complement strand
CGCGTATATATGGTTGTTATCTGTTTAGTTCCTTATATAGTGGTAATATTGTAACCTTTTAATATATATTTTTCTAACTATTCCCCAGTGTTTATTTAAGCGGAGTAGAAATATTTCGTTACAGGTTATAACATTGGTGAGTTGTAAAACATTTTCGACTACACATAGGCAATAGAAAACACAAGCTGCAAGGATCTTATTTGGTATTCCAGCACTATTAATTACTACTGTGTACTTGTACTGGGAATTGTTAGTTTAACCTGAATGTAAGTTTTAACATTCAAGTCTAAATGTAAAACAACTTTCAGTGTTTTATAACTGTGTAAAGAGTTATACAGGTTATGGATAGCTCAAATTATAATTTGGTAGGGGAAAGTACATCAAGCTGCACTCTTCAGGCATTGTTCCTTATACATATCTAAGACTCCATGCCAAATTTGAAGCTGATATGTCGAGGTTTAGTCTGCCGCATTTTCTACTGAAATTTTTAAATTTACCTACAGTACTAGCCAAACAGCCGCTGTGGCGGTGCAATGTCCTGTTCAGTGTTTATCAACTTTTTTTTCATCGCTGGAGATATTCCTTATGTTGAGGATGATTCACATGATTCAAGAGATATTCCTCTCGTCAATACTGATGCTGATTTTGTCCCTGATCCAAGGGCTCTGACAGACACCAGTTCACAGAACCGGACAAGACTCCCTACACTGGCTGCCGCTTGTGACCGATACTTGATTAGTGATTATGCTGGAGCTGTCATTGCTACTGCCACCTTAACTGACTATGGCATTATCACAAAGGATGACAAGAGTCAGGTTATTGGACCACATAAGCTGCGGGATGCGAGACAAAAATACCGATTTAAGAGGCAAGAAATTGAGATGGCTAGTTTAGATAATTTGACGTCACTCTATTTTGATGGTAAGAAGACCGCCACTCGTGTGATGATAAAGAATGAGAAGACCGAGAAATGGAGTTCGAGGATGATGGTGAAAGATCATTATGTCATCATGGTTGAGCCTGGCAATGAATATCTCACATGTGACTCCCAAGACTGGACACGGAAAGCAGATTGCCAAAACTATTCACGAGTTTCTGGTGGAGAAAAATCTAACCCAGCAGCCCATTGTGTGTGTTGGTTGTGATGGAACCAATGTAAATGTAGGATCAGAAAATGGAGTCATTCATCATCTTGAAATGTTACTTGGTCACCCGCTCCATTATTTCATATGTCAGCTTCACGGAAATGAGCTGCCTTTCCGCGCAGTTTTTTTATCACTATGATGGTAAACCAAGTGGTCCTGAGCATTGGCGTGGTCCCATTGGAAAGCAGATCAAGGAGTCTTTGTCTGAGCTTCCAGTTGTCGCCTTCCAGCCAGTCAGTTTCCCTGATTTCCCTGTGTTTAATGATGAAGTGGAGAAAGATCTGTCCTGGGATCAGAAATACCTGTATAGGATTTGTAAAGGAGTTATCACAGGTGTTGTTGAAGATGACTTGGCTGCTATTGAGCCAGGTCCTCCCTGTGTGTCCAGGTGGAACACCTTATGGAGTAGAATCCTCAGGCTGTATGTAGCAACATCAAGACCCAGCCATGAGTTGAAAAGAATTGTCAATACAATAATAAAGTTCAGTGCTCCAATGTGGTTTTACATCAAGATACACCCTTACGTAACACACGGCTCAAGGAACGTATTCCAGTCCCTGCTATATATGAAACACCTGAATAGTGAGGAGGAGACGATAGTGAAGAAGGCTGTCCAGAGAAATGCATACTTCGCCCACACAGATCAACTTCTTCTTGGTATGTGTGCAGATGAGGACATGACTGTTAGAGAAAAAGCTGTCTCAATGATAAGAAAAATTAGAGAGGAGAATCAGCAAAAGGAAGAATGCACTGGCAGATCTGAAGAGGAGGAGAAGATTCTGATGCTGCTGTTGACGAGAATTTGTTAAACTATACTGATGAGGAGGGTAAAGATGGTGATGGGAATGAGGATGTGCCTCCTGTAGTCAACATGAGAAAGGTGGTGACTCCGAAACTAAAGTGGCAAGCAAAAAACTATCATTCCATGATTAACTGGAGGAATGAACTCAAGACTGAGCCTCCTTACATTTCTTCTCTGTCAAATCTACAGGTTAATGACATTCTTGAGACACCATTAGTGGTGCCCAAGTGGCCAAACAGCACTCAGGCGGTCGAGAGAGGCATAAAAGTGATGACTGAAGCTTGCACTGAAGTGACGGGATACGAATCGAGAGATGGATATATTAGGCAAAGATTATTGTCTAGGAAAATGATGCCAAGGTTCCGCACAAAAAAGAATTTCAATATGAACTTGTAATGATTTTCTATACGGTGTACCTGTAAAATAACATGTGAATTAAATCGATGTCACCCATGTAAAATTTATCAGTATCCTGGAAAACATTAAATGACACCTAATTTTTGGTATACACTAAAAGTTGACAAAAAGTCGTTCGCGATGCGGCAGGGTAAATATGCATGAAATGGCATGAAATTTTGCACAGGTGTTTGTTACAGCCATACAAACGATGCCTGAAAAGTGCAGCCTGCAACTCAAATAAAAGTGTTTTTTCCCTGCCCCTATTCCTCATCCACCCCTACACCTTCCTCACCCATCACTACACCTTCCTCATCCACCCCTCCACCTTCCTCACCCAGCGCTACACCTTCCTCATCCACCACTACACATTCCTCATCCACCACTACACCTTCCTCACCTAGCACTACACCTTCCTCACCCACCTCTACACCTTCCTCACGCAGCACTACACCTTCCTCACGCAGCACTACACCTTCCTCATTCACCCCTACACCTTCCTCACGCAGCACTACACCTTCCTCATCCCTTTACCTTCCTCACCAGCACTACACCCTCATCCACCCCTACACCTTACCTCACCCAGCACACTACACCTTCCTCCATCCACCCCTACACCTTGCCTCACCCCAAGCACTTCACCTTCCTCATCCACCCCTACCTTGCCCTCACCCAACACTACACCTTCCTCTCATCCACCCCTACACCTTGCCTCACCCAACTTACTACACCTTCCTCATCCACCCCACACCTTCCTCACCCAGCACACACATGCCTCCCAGCCCTTCCCCACACCTTATATTCAGCACCCCACTTCCTCATCCACCCCTACACCTTGCCTCACCCAGCACTACCTTCCTCATCACCCCTACACTTGTGCCTCACCTTCTACACCTTCCTCATCCACCCCTACACCTTGCCTCCTGCTTTTCACCCTCATCCACCCTACCTTGCCTCACCTTTCTACCCCTATCTCATACACCACCACACTTTCTCCACCCTTTTCCTTCTCATCACCCCCTACTTCCTCACACAACACCTACACCTTCCTCATCCACCCCTACACCTTGCCTCACCTTTTTACTATATCCACCCCTACACCTTACCTCTGTTTCCTCACTTCCTTGCACCCAGCACTACACCTATCTCATACACCACCACACCTTTCCTCACCCAGCACTACACCTTCCTCATCCACCCCTACACCTTGCCTCACCCAGCACTACACCTATCTCATACACCACCACACCTTTCCTCACCCAGCACTACACCTTCATCATCCACCACCACACCTTGCCTCAGCCAGCACCACACCTCAGCCCTCATAACACTAGTACACTGTGTAGGCGTATGAGAGGATCACTTCCTATACAAGAGCCCAGTGTAA
Organism: Homarus americanus; assembly: GCF_018991925.1. Classification (NCBI taxonomy): domain Eukaryota; kingdom Metazoa; phylum Arthropoda; class Malacostraca; order Decapoda; family Nephropidae; genus Homarus; species Homarus americanus. Next base: position 7,502 of record NW_024749943.1, on the reverse strand, counting down.
ATTTATCTAAGCAATCAAACTTTCTTTCTCATCCTGTGTTCATTATAAGTTTTGTATGCATATTAAGAGCTTGAATCCTTATATTTTCAAGATCTATCTTAAACATGAAGCATACTTAACAGCTTGTGGTTATACCCAGGCAGAATTTCAAGAGAATAGCTGTATATAAGCACTTAGTGTCTCCGGGGTGGTTAGAATATGTTTTTCATACTGGAAAAATATGCAGCTTTCAGGGCCTTACCATTTATATTATGAGTAGCAATAAACATTAGATGTGGTGTTTGCAGTCAAATGGGTTTAAGTTCTAATAGGCCCGAGTCTAACCTAACCACAGTGCTAGTATACAGGTTAAGTTGAGCTAGGTTATGTTGGCATTAATTCGAACTTAGGACCCAGGCGACCAGTGGATGTTGATGCGCTAACCTCCAAGATTTTTTTAATAATCAGGCGTCCCTCAGTTCAACCTTCTATTAAATATTAGTGTTTACATGTGGAATTATTTAATACAGTTTGACAGTGTCTTTATCGGCAACAAGAGTAGTGAACAAAATATACGAGAAACGAAAAACAAAATAAAGTAGAAAAAAAAGAGCAGGGGTACATAGTGACAGCACTAGGATCCCGCTTCCTCTATCAAGGAATAAACAATTGAAATTGAATTGAAAAAAAATAGATAAAAGGCAAATATAATTCCATTCCATCACAGACAATCACGGCCCCTCTCTCCCATTCACCTCTTCCATATTGACTACTAAAGGTATCATCATGACTCATAACACACACACACACACACACACATACACACACACATGATCCAGATCTGTCCCTCATTTTTGCAGACTCTTGCCTCTATCCGCAGCTCCATTAGTCCCTCCTCCACCATCACAAGGGGAAGTGTTGCCCAATATTACCCGCGAGGAAGGAAGGAACCAGAGAGAGATTTTCTCGTGGGGTACAGAATGAATTTTTAGTCTTTTTCAAGTTTTACGGAAGAGAGAGGATTCCCCCCCCCCCTTCTCTCTCTCTCTCTCTCTCTCAAAAGTTACTGGGAGACTGTATAATCCTAACTGCTATCAGAAGACTTCTTAGAGAGTATAAGGCTGATGGTAAGGTTGATTATTATAGATAATGGACTGGTAGAAGACTCGGTGCAGACTGTAGTGTAAACAATTTATTCTCCATAAGTAAGATTTATGTTAAAGCCCCTGTGTGCTGAATAAACTTGTAGAGCATTTGTGTCCTAGTTATAGATTACCTGTAAAAACATGAGTCGCCTTGTGTCGTGTCGTGTCGTGTCGTGTCGTGTCAGCCTGCTTGTGGTATGGCTAGATTTTTTACCGGTAATTAATTTTTTTGGAGTGAATATGATCTTTATTCTAATATTTTACCAATTTTCATAAACATTATTTGCTTGATTTTTCCCTGGTCGAGTTCGAGATGCAATGGGTAGCTGGATGATAATTACTAAGATACATTCAATAACAAAACTAAATTACTCTGTACTGTAGGTTCTTTGTTGACGCGGCCACAGGTGTGTAATCTGCCAGCGACCAACACAACTTATGATAAGTATTCTTCCTCACTCTTGTAATGCATAGTGTTACCGCCACAGTAAGATAAACTAGAAGAGACAGAGAAAGAGAGGTATAGCCACAGTAAGATAAACTAGACGAGAGAGAGAGAGAGAGAGAGAGTGTTAACAACGAATTTGCTGAGGTGTTTAAATGGGCGACGGCCACGCAGCTGTATGACTGCCTGAGGGATAGTCTATCGCCTCCTACCGTAGAGACAACATCTTCCGTTCGACCAACATATACCAAGAGGATATTATATTTGTTCTCGTTGGTCAAACCCTAGACCCCAAAACGTGAGTGTGATATGTGAACTATTAAATCCTCTAAAAAACTCTAAATAACTTTAATAAGTATATTTATGTACTGTATATTGATCATATTATACAAACTGTGTCCTGATGTATCAACAGTTGTAACATGTGAGTTATGTTTAAGAGGTTAATAGGTTATGTACTGTATATAGATCATATTATACAAACTGTGTCCTGATGTATCAACAGTTGTAACATGTGAGTTATGTTTAAGAGGTTAATAGGTTATGTGCTGTATATTGATCATATTATACAAACTGTGTCCTGATGTATCAACAGTTGTAACATGTGAGTTATGTTTAAGAGGTTAATATGAGTTGCTAGTAACATATGTTGATCATATTATACAAATAATGTCACAGATGTATCAACAGTTGTAACATGTGAGTTATGTTTAAGAGGTTAATAGGTTATGTGCTGTATATTGATCATATTATACATACTGTGTCCTGATGTATCAACAGTTGTAACATATGAGTTATGTTTAAGAGGTTAATAGGTTATGTACTGTATATTGATCATATTATACAAACTGTGTCCTGATGTATCAACAGTTGTAACATGTGAGTTATGTTTAAGAGGTTAATAGGTTATGTACTGTATATTGATCATATTATACAAACTGTGTCCTGATGTATCAACAGTTGTAACATGTGAATTATGTTTAATAGGTTATGTACTGTATATTGATCATATTATACAAACTGTGTCCTGATGTATCAACAGTTGTAACATGTGAGTTATGTTTAAGAGGTTAATAGGTTATGTACTGTATATTGATCATATTATACAAACTGTGTCCTGATGTATCAACAGTTGTAACATGTGAGTTATGTTTAAGAGGTTAATAGGTTATGTGCTGCATATTGATCATATTATACAAACTGTGTCCTGATGTATCAACAGTTGTAACATGTGAGTTATGTTTAAGAGGTTAATAGGTTATGTAGTATGTACTGTATATTGATCATATTATACAAACTGTGTCCTGATGTATCAACAGTTGTAACATGTGAGTTATGTTTAAGAGGTTAATAGGTTATGTGCTGTATATTGATCATATTATACAAACTGTGTCCTGATGTATCAACAGTTGTAACATGTGAGTTATGTTTAAGATGTTAATAGGTTATGTGCTGTATATTGATCATATTATACAAACTGTGTCCTGATGTATCAACAGTTGTAACATGTGAGTTATGTTTAAGAGGTTAATAGGTTATGTGCTGTATATTGATCATATTATACAAACTGTGTCCTGATGTATCAACAGTTGTAACATGTGAGTTATGTTTAAGAAGATTTAATAGGTTATGGCCTGTATGTTGATCATATTATACAAGCGCCCTGTGTCCTGATGTATCAACAGTTGTAACATGTGAGTTATGTTTAAAGTTGTAATAAGTTATATATATATTGATCTATATACAAACTGTGTCTGATGTATCCAACAGTTTATGTATATGATTATATTTACAGGAAGGTTAATAGGTTATGTACTGTATATTGATCATATTATACAAACTGTGTCCTGATGTATCAACAGTTGTAACATGTGAGTTATGTTTAAGAGGTTAATAGGTTATGTGCTGTATAGTGATCGTACTATTCATACTGTGTGTCCTGATATACCAGCATTTGTTATACAGTATATGAATTGTTCTTTAACAGGTTTTGACCGAATTATACTCATCGCGTCAACGACAAGGGTCTTATTATCCAGCAGGAACCAATAACGCTCCCATGAGCGTTAACACAGAGTGTCATCTACATTTCAAACAGAAAATGTTTTATACTAAAATTTCCTGGACAGTGCGCGCTTAACTAGAAATTGAAAACAAGAAATTTGCATTATACAAACGCGAAAAAAAACATTCCCTTTAAAACTTTTAGTTTTTATTGTTTACACAAGCCAGATACATGTTTATTGAACGATATGATCCGGGAATACAATATGTTTTTATGAGAATACTGGTGCTATCATGTGGAGAGAGAGAGAGAGAGAGAGAGAGTCGTCACAGATCAGAGGGTGGAAGGGAGAAGTGAGGAAAGAGAAACCATGGCAACAAAAATGAAGAAATTATTAACAAATGATAATAAGAGTTTCGAGAATCAAGAAATATAAACGTGTTGATGAAAGGACAGAGTGATAGTAAGTCAAAATGTATTAAAATATTACATTAACCATTAAGTAGTGAAATGTAATGGACTTTAGTAGTGTCTATTAGCAGTTGTCTGTTTCTTCGTTGTTTGTAAAGCGATGAGAGAGGAAAAAGCTGCTTTATATTCAGGCATGTTTCTTATTACTATAGAGTTTGTTGTGTGGGAAATATTCTCACAAAAATTGACGCTGTTAGTATACAAGAATTGTAAACATATTACTCGCAAAGTTTGTCCATAAGTAAATCTATAACATAAGCCATGCAGACCTCCATTAAAGTTTATGTCCGGGCTACAATGCGTCTCCCCTGAGAAAATTATTGTCTTAGTTTTATCCCAGAGGTTTAAACACCTTTATCTAAGAGCCATTCCACGTTCAACAATGTTTTAATTCAGTAATATATTTCACGACTGTGTAAACTTCCTTGTTAACTCATTTACAAAGGCATTGTGAACACTGGGTGACTGCCTCCACTGAGTGGCTGTCTACACTGAGTGAACACTGGGTGACTGCCTCCACTGAGTGAACACTGGGTGACTGTCTACACTGAGTGACTGTCTACACTGAGTGAACACTGGGTGACTGCCTCCACTGAGTGACTGTCTACACTGAGTAAACACTGGGTGACTGTCTACACTGAGTGACTGTCTACACTGAGTGAACACTGGGTGACTGCCTCCACTGAGTGACTTTCTACACTGAGTGAACACTGGGTGACTGCCTCCACTGAGTGACTGTCTACACTGAGTGAACACTGGGTGACTGCCTCCACTGAGTGAACACTGGGTGACTGTCTACACTGAGTGAACACTGGGTGACTGCCTCCACTGAGTGACTGTCTACACTGAGTGAACACTGGGTGACTGCTCCACTGAGTGAACACTGGCATCGTCTGGCTAATTGAGTGACTGTCTACACTGAGTGAACGATTAAGACTGCCTCCACTGGAGTGATCATTGTCTACACTGAGTGAACACTGGGTGACTGTCTAAACTGAGTGAACACTGGGTGACTGCCTCCACTGAGTGAACACTGGGTGACTGCCTCCACTGAGTGAACACTGGGTGACTGTCTCCACTGAAAAATAAAACAATTTTAGACAACACAGAACTCAAGCGAACCGAATCTGTGTATGTTAGTTTTGTTTCGAGTATGTGGATATGAACGCGGCTGTGTGTGTGTTTGCAATATGTATGTGTTGGCCTGAGAACCGTCCAGCGTTTGTTTGAGTTGACAAAGGCACAAATAAATCACGAGAATGAAAGATGTTACTGGTAGATCATTCGTGTACTTCGTCTTCTGGTACATAGGTGAGAAACACACACACACACACCATTACTAGGAGTCCACCAGACATTCTTCGTTCTTCTGCACCACTACCACCATCACCACCACACACTGTGAGAGACGCCATTACACCAATTCCAACTTTTCTGTCCCTATATCTATCTATCTCCCTTTTATACTTTTCTCTCCCTCTCTCTTATCTCTCGCTTCCTACTACTCACCACATGAGGGCGGCACCAGGTGTGAGATTGCATCATTTGCTACAGGTAACCTTTTCCCCTCCAGTTAAGAACCAATTTCATCGTCAACTTGAGGAAGACCACCTCACTCCTGCGGTGACCCGTCTAACACACGATTTGATGGTCGTACTGCAGCACCGATTCTGGGAGTGTCTACACACACACACACACACACGCGCGCGCGAGAGAGAGAGAGAGAGAGAGAGAGAACAATAGCTTTCTTTGTTTTCGAGGAGTCAAATTGGTTTGTCGATTAGGGACGATCATGTAGATAATCATGTAAATTAATATTTGAATGTGATCATACCTAACCTAACCTAGCCTAACCTAACCTAAGTACCATTTGGTTATGATAGTAAACGACGCGTTATTTGTAAAGTGAGCAACTGGCTCCAGGTAAAGCGTGTTAAAGGCTACCGCACCTGACGTAATCATGTCTGAGCTGATGATGTTAGATCGGCCGAGCATTTTTACTTTGTTTCCAATTATCGTTTTCATGGAAGAATTTCATTAACACATCATCACTGTTATAAGTTCTTTCGTTAAGATTTATTCCTGAGTGGTAGTGGCAATTGGTGAAGGTGGTTTTAGGTGCTAGTGGTGAGAAGTGGGTGGTGGTGGTGGTAGAATAGGGTGATTGTGGTGATAGGTGATGGTGATGATAAGATAGGGCTGTTTTGATGGCAGGTGGTAGTGGTGGTGATACGTGGTGGTGGTGATGTTGGTAGAATAGTGTGATTGTGGTGATAGGTGGTGGTGATGATAAGATAGGGCTGTTTTGATGGCAGGTGGTAGTGGTGGTGATACGTGGTGGTGGTGATGTTGGTAGAATAGGGTGATTGTGGTGATAGGTGGTGGTGATGATAAGATAGGGTTGTTTTGATGGCAGGTGGTAGTGGTGGTGATGTTGGTAGAATAGGGTGATTGTGGTGATAGGTGGTGGTGATGATAAGATAGGGTTGTTTTGATGGCAGGTGGTAGTGGTGGTGATACGTGGTAGTGGTGGTGGTGGTAGTGGTGGTAGGTGGAATGAAGGAGAAGTAACGGGTGAAGAAGAATGACAGTGGAAGCAAATATCAGGAAAGAAGAAGAAGGATAACAAAAACAGGAGGATAAAGATTGAGAAGATAAGTGTAGGGAGAAATGAAAGAAAAACCGAGCAGATAAGACAAATGAAGGAAGTGGTTGATGGGGTGATAGAGATGTGAGAGGAAGAGACGAAGATAAAGGAGGAAAACTGAATGGACAGACAAAAAAGTGAAGTGAAAATATTCGGAGAGAGAGAGAGAGAGAGCTTTTGAACAGTGAGAGATAGTTGGGATGCAGAGTGTAAGATATCACGGGAAGTATCAGGGAAAGATTAGATCAGGGTACGAACGAATATATTGAGACTATACCAGGAACTGAAACTAATGAAATAAAAGTGCATAAAAACAGCTTGTTTATGAAGCTTCTGACTCAAAAGTTCACAGATTCAATCTCCATATTACTTTAGATCAGTTCCAGGAACTTTTGTCCGCGACTGTACTGGCATGTCTATAAAAATTCTTAAATTTTTACAGAATTAACTTTGAAGGTTTCCTGTGTCTGAGAATTTCGTTCAAATGTTGTATGTCTGTTAGTGACGAGCTTCATGTACACACAACTAAGAAGTATCTATGGATGGGTCCGATGAATTACAAAATGAACACTGCGACTCTTGTTGTCTCGGTAACGTTGTCAAAAACCTTCGTCCGCTGTGTCATAATGTCTAACACAAAATTGTAAAGACACTACACCTATAATATTCCTTCAAAAACTCTCTCTATTTCCACCCCCATCTATCCACCCCTCTCTCTCTCCCTGCTCTTAAAACATGCTATACAGGTATGGGTAAATGTGTGAAAACCCTTCTTATCTTCCAGTAATTTCAGCCTAAATGAACACAGCC
>NW_024749942.1:0-9435 GCF_018991925.1 Homarus americanus | reverse complement strand
CCGCGACACTGCAAGATACACCTCTCTGACATTCCATGTACACCTCAGACACTTCCAGGTACACCTCAGACACTCCCCAGGTACACCACTGACACTCCCTGGTACACCTCTGACACCCCAGCATCAATTACACTCCCAGGCACACCTCTGACACTTCCAGGTACACCTTGACACTCCCAGGTACACCTCTGACAATGCCGTACACCCTCTGACACTCTCAGGAACACCTCTGACACTCCCAGGTACACCTCTGACACTCCCAGGTACCTCTGGACACTCCCAGATACACCTCTGACACTCCCAGGTACACCTCTGATACGCCCAGGTATACCTCATGACACTCCCAGGCATACCTCTGACACTCCCAGGTACACCGATGACACTCCCAGGTACACCGATGACACTGCAAGATACACCTCTGACAATCCATGTACACCTCTGACATTCCATGTACACATCAGACACTACCAGGCACACCTCAGACACTCCCAGGCACACCTCTGACACTCCCAGGTAAACCCCTGACATTCCCAGGCTACCCCTGACACTCCCAGGCACTCCTCTGACACTGCCAGGTACACTCAGACACTGCCAGGCTACACCTCAGACACTCAGGAACAGCTCGTGACACTCCCAGGTGCACCTGCACACTCCCAGGTGCACCTCTGACACTCCCAGGTACACCAATGACACTCCCAGGTACATCTCTGACACTTCCAGGTACACCCTGACACTCCCAGGTACACCTCTGACAATCCCAGGTACACCTCTGACACTCCCAGGTAAACTTCTGACATTCCCAGGCACACCACTGACACTCCCAGGTACTCCTCTGACACTGCCAGGTACACACCCCCAGACACTGCCAGGTACACCTCAGACACTCCCAGGTACAGCTCAGACACTCCCAGGTACACCTCAGACACTCCCAGGCACACCCTCTGACACTCCAAGGCACACCTCTGACACTCCAAGGTACACCGCGGACACTCCAGGTACACCGCTGACACTGCCAGATACACCCCTGACACTCATGTACACCTCAGACACTTCCAGGTACACCTCAGACACTCCCAGGTACAGCTCAGACACTCCCAGGTACACCTCAGACACTCCCAGGCACACCTCTGACACTCCAGTACACCCTCTGACACTCCAAGGTACACCGTGACACCCAGGTACACCTCTGACACTACCAGGTACACCTCTGAAACTTCCAGGTACACCTCACACTCCCAGGTACACCCCTGACTCTTCCAGGTACACCCCTGACACTTCAAGTACACCTCTGACACTCCCAGGTACACCAATGACACTCCCAGGTACACCAATGACACCGGTACACCAGCAGTGACACTTCCTGGTACACCTCTGACACTCCCAGGTACCCCACCAATGACACTCCAAGGTACACCTCTGACCACTTCCAGGTACACCTCTGACCTCCCAGGTACACCTCTGACAATCCCAGGTACACCTCTCATACGCCTAGGTATGCCTCTGACACTCCCAGGTATTCCTCTGACACTCCCAGGTACACCTCTTACACTCCCAGGTACAACAGTGACACTGCAAGATACACCTCTAACATTCCATGTACACCTCGAACACTTACCAGGTACCACCTCAGACACTCCCAGGTACACCTCAGACACTCTGCCGTTACACACCTCTGACACTCCCAGGTACACCGCTGTGTCTCACTCCCAGGTACATCCCCTGACACCTGCCTCCCAGTTACACCCCTGACACTCCCAGGTACACCTCTGACAATCCCAAGGTACCCTCAGACAATCCCAGGTGCACCTCTGACACTTCCAGGTGCTCCTGACACTTCCAGGTACACCTCTGGCATCCCAGGTACCTGTGTGACCTCCCAGGTACACCTCTGATGCTCCCAGGTACACCTCTGACAATTCCAGATACACCTCTGACACTCCCAGGTGCACCAATGACACTCAGGTGCACCTCTGACACTCAGGTACCCTGACACTTCCACGTACCTCTGACACTCCCAGCTTCACCAGCCCAGCCACTCTCAGGTACACGTGACACTCCTGGTACACCTCGGCCTCCCAGGTACCTGTGTACACTCAGGTACACCTCTGACACTTCAGGTACACCTAACACTTCCAAGTACCAATGATGCTCCCAGGTACCGCCTGACCTCCCAGGTACACCGCTGACACTGGGTACACCTCCAGACTTGCTGGGTACATCTCAGACACTCCCAGGTAGCTTTGACCTCCCAGTAACACCTCAGCCACTCCCAGGTGCCTGTGACACTCAAGTGCACCTCTGATACTCCCAGGCACACCTCTGACACTCCCAGGTACACCTCCCGACACTCTCAGGTGCACCTCGGCACTCCAGGTACACTTCTCACACACCCAGGTACACCTCTGACCTCCCAGGTACACCTCTCATACCTCCAAATTTTTACCTCCGATACTCCCAGGTACACCTCAGACACTACCTGTTCACCTCGTACTTCCAGATACACGTCAACACTCCCAGGGTACACCAATGATACTACCGGGTACACCTCTAACACTCCCATGTACACCTCCCGTGCTCCCAGGTACCTCCCGATACTCCCGTTTTGAACCTCCCTGGTTCACCTCGACACTCCTGGTTCGCCTCTGACACTCCCTGAGTACCTCTGGCACTCCCAGGTACACCTCTTACACTCCCCTTGTTTCTCCCCTGACACTCCCAGGTACCAGCTCAGACACTCCCAGGTACACCTCAGCACTCCAGGTGCCCTACTCTGACCTCCCAGGTACACCTCCCAGCCTCCCAGGTACACCTCCCCCAGCCTCCCGGTAACTCTAAAACACTCCCAGTTACACCCTTGACACTCCCAGGTACACCCTGACACTCCCAGGTACCTCTGATGCTCAGGTACACCTCCGACACTTCAGTTACCTCAGCACTCTGGGTACACCAATCACCTCCCAAGTACAACTCCCCAAACACTCCCAGGTACACCACCCAGCACTACCAGGTACCTCTGACACTCCAAGGTACTCCTTGAACGCTGCCAGAGTACTCCTCCGACAATCAGGGAACCTCTGACACTCCCAGGTACACCTCCCAGCACTCCCCAGGTACACCGCCCCAACCTCCCAGGTACACCTCTGACACTTGCAGGTACACCACTGACACTCCCAGGTGCACCGCTGACACTCCCAGGTACACTGCTGACACTGTGAGTACCTCCAGACACTGCCAGGTGCACTTGAACCTCTGGTACATCTCAGACACTCCCAGTTGCTTCTCCTATAACTCCCAGGTGCCTGTGACCTCCCAGATGCACCACCCAACACTCCCCAGGTGCCTCTGACCTTGGTGCACCTTGTTACTCCCAGGTACACTGCTGACACTCCCAGGCCACACCGCTGACACTGCCAGGTGCCCACCTCAGACATTGCCAGGTGCCTTTGAGCACTCCCAGGGACAGCTCAGACACTCCAGTTACACCTCTATAACTCCCAGGTGCACCTGTGACACTCCAAGTGCACTCAGGCACTCAGGCACACCTCTGACACTCCAGGTACACCCACCGCTGACACTCCCAGTTACACCGCTGACACTGCCAGATACACCTACTGCAACACTCCCAGGTACACCTGACACTCCAGTTACACCCCAACACTCTCAGGTACACCTCAAACACTTCCAGGTACCCCTGACACTTCCAGGTACATCTCTGACCTCCAGGTAAACCTCTGACATTCCCCAGGTACACCCTGGCACTCCCAGGCCTCCTCTGACTTGCATGGGGTGCACCTCCAGACACTGCCAGGTACACCTCCAGACACTCCCAGGTGCAGCTCAGACGCTCCCAGGTACACCTCCAGACACTCCCAGGTGCTGACACTCAAGTGCGCATCACACCTCTGACACCCCAGTTACACCTCCGACACTCCCAGTTACACCCCTGACACTCCCAGGTACACCCCTACACTCCCAGGTACACCTCTGATACCCCAGGTACACCTCTGACACTACCAGGTACACCTCTGACACCCAAGTACCCTTGACGCTGCCAGGTTCTCCTCCGACACTCCCAGAAACACCTCTGATACTCCCAGGTACACCTCTGACACTACCAGGCACACCTCTGACACTCCAAGGTACCTTTTGACGCTGCCAGGTTCTCTCCGGGACACCCAGAAACACCTCTGACACTCCCAGGCACACCTCTGACACTCCCAGGCACACCGCTACACTCCCCAGGCACACCCCTGACACCCCAGGACACCGCTGACACTCCAGGCACACCTCCTTGACACCCCAGGCACACCGCTGACACTGCCAGGTACACCCCAGACACTGCCAGGTACACTTCAGACACCCCGCAGGCACAACCCAGACATCCCAGTTATACTTTATAACTCCCAGGTGCACCTGTGACACTCCCCAAGTGCACCTCTGACACTCCAGGCACACCTCTGACACTCCCAGGCACACCGCTGACACTCAGCATACCTCGCAGACACCAGATACACCTATGACACTCCAGGTACACCCCTGACACTCCCAGTTACACCCCTGACACTCCCAGGTACACCTCTGATAATCCCACACCCCCTGGGGCACTCCCAAGTACACCTCTGACACCCCAGGTCCACCAACACACCCAGGTACACCACTGACACTCCCTGGGCCACCTCTTGACACTCCAGGTACACAAATGACACTCCCAGGTACACCAATGACACTCCCAGGTACATCTCTGACACTTCCAGGTACACCCTGACACCCCCAGGCACACCTCTGACAATCCCAGGTACACCTCTGACACTCCCAGGCACACCAATGACACTCCCAGGTACACCCACACCCTGGTACACCTCTGACACCCCAGGTACTCCCTCTGACACTGCCAGGCACACCCCAAGACACTGCCAGGTACACCTCAGACACCCCAGGTACAGCCCAGACATTCCCCAGTACACTCAGACACTCCCAGGCACACCTCTGACACTCCAAGGTACACCTCTGACACTCCAAGGTACACCGGGACAGTCCCAGGCACACCGCTGACACTGCCAGATACACCTCTGACACTCCATGTACACCCCAGACACTCCAGGCACACCCCAGACACCCCAGGTACAGCTCAGACACCCCAGGCACACCTCAGACACCCCAGGCACACCTCTGACACTCCAAGGCACACCTCTGACACTCCAAGGCACACCGTGACACTCCCAGGCACACCTCTGACACTACCAGGCACACCTCTGAAACCCCAGGCACACCTCTGACACTTCCAGGCACACCCCTGACACATCCAGGCACACCCCTGACACTTCAAGCACACCTCTGACACTCCCCAGGCACACCAATGACACTCCCAGGCACACCAGTGACACTTCCTGGCACACCTCTGACACTCCCAATTACACCCCTGACACCTCAGGTACACCTCTGACACTCCAGGTACACCCCTGACACTTCCAGGCACATCTCTGACACCCCAGGTAAACCTCTGACATTCCCAGGCACACCCCTGACACTCCCAGGTACCCTCTGACACTGCCAGGCACACCCCAGACACTGCCAGGCACACCTCTGACACCCCAGGCACACCTCTGACACTCCCAGGCACACCTGCTGACACTCCCAGCACACCTCTGACACTCCCAGGCACACCGCTGACACTCCCCAGGTACACCCTGACACTCCCCAGGTACACCGCTGACACTGCCAGGCACACCTCAGACACTGCCAGGTCACACTTCAGACACCCCAGGCACAACTTAGACACCCCAGTTATACCCCTGATAACCCCAGGTGCACCTGTGACACTCCCAAGTGCACCTCTGACACCCCAGGCACACCTCTGACACTCCCAGGTACACCGCTGACACTCCCAGTTACACCGCTGACACTGCCAGATACACCTATGACACTCCAGGTACACCCCTGACACTCCGAGCCCCCTGACACTCAGTACACCTCTGATAATCCCAGGTACACCTCAGGCACCCCAGGCACACCTCTGCACAATCCCAGGCACACCAATGACACTCCCCAGGTACACCACTGACACCCCTGGTACACCCTGACACTCCAGGCACACAAATGACACTCCCAGGTACACCAATGACACTCCCAGGTACATCTCTGACACTTCCAGTACACCTCTGACACTCCCAGGCACACCTCTGACAATCCCAGGTACACATCTGACACTCCCAGGTAAACTCTGACATTCCCAGGTACACCACTGACACTCCCAGGTACCTCTGATACTGCCAGCACCCCAGACACTGCCAGGCACACCTCAGACACCCCAGGCACAGCCCAGACATTCCCAGTACACCTCAGACACTCCCAGGCACACCTCTGACACCCAAGGTACACCTCTGACACCAAGGTACACCGCGGACAGTCCCAGGTACACCGCTGACACTGCCAGATACACCCCTGACACCCATGTACACCCCTGTGACACTTCCAGGCACACCTCAGACACCCCAGGTACAGCTCAGACACCCCAGGCACACCAGACACTCCCAGGCACACCTCTGACACTCCAAGGTACACCTCTGACACTCCAAGGCACACCGCGGACACTCCCAGGCACACCTCTGACACTACCAGGTACACCCTCTGAAACTCCCAGGCACACCTCTGACACTTCCAGGTACACCCCTGACACTTCCAGGTACACCCCTGACACTTCAAGCACACCTCTGACACTCCCAGGTACACCAATGACACCCCAGGTACACCAGTGACACTTCCTGTACACCTCTGACACTCCCAGGTACACCAATGACACTCCAAGGTACACCCTGACACTTCCAGGCACACCTCTGACACCCTGCACACCTCTGACAATCCCAGGACACCTCTGACACCCAGGCACACCCTGACACTTCCAGGCACACCTCTGACACCCCAGGTAAACTTGACATTCCCAGGTACTCCTCTGACACTGCCAGGTACACCCTCAGACACTCAGGCACACCCCAGACACCCCAGGTACAGCTCAGACACTCCCCAGGCACACCCCAGACACTCCCAGGCACACTCCTGACACTCCAAGCACACTCTGACACTCCAAGGTACACCGGGGACACTCCCAGGCACACCGCTGACACTGCCAGATACACTCTGACACCCACACACCCCAGACACTTCCAGGCACACCAGACACACCCAGGCACACCCCAGACTTCCCAGGTACACCTCTGACACTGACACCGCTGTCACCTCCCGGTGGCACACCCCTGACACTCCCAGTTACACCCTGACACCCCAGGCACACCCCAGACACTTCCAGGTACACCCCAGACACACCCAGGTACACTCTCAGACTTTCCCCAGTACACCTCTGACACTCCCAGATACACCGGCTGTCACCCCAGGTACACCCCTGACACTCCCAGTTACATCCCTGACACCCCAGGTACACCCCAGCCACCCCAGGTACAGCTCTGACACCCCAGGCACACCTCAGACACTCCCAGGTGCACCTGTGACACTCCCAAGTGCACCTTGACACCTGAGGCACACCTCTGACACTCCAGTACACCTCTGACACTCCAAGGCATACCGTGGACACTCCCAGGCACAACGCTGACACTGCCAGATACACCCCTGACACTCCATACACCCCAGACACTTCCAGGCACCCCAGACACTGCCAGGTACACCCCAGACACCCCAGGCACAGCCCAGACACTCCCAGGTACACCCTCAGGCACACTTTCAGATAACTTCAGGATATCGCTGACACTCCCCAGGTACACCTCTTGACAATCCCAGGCACACCCTCAGGCAATCCCAGGTAAACCTCTACACTTCCAGGTACACCCCGACACTTCCAGGCACACCCCCTGACACTCCCCAGGCACACCACCGAACATCCAGGCACACCCCTGACACCTCCAGGCACACCTCCGATACTCCTGGCAGGCACACCTCCGATACCCCAGGCACACCCCAGACACTGCCAGGCACACTTCAGACACTCCCAGGTACACAGACACTCCCACTTACACCTGAGAATCTCCCAGGTGCACTCTGTGATACCCCAAGTGCACCTCTGACACTCCCAGGCACACATCCCGACACTCCCAGGCACCCCTGACACTCCCAGTTACACCCCCTGACATTCCCCAGGCACACCTCTGACAATCCCAGGCACACCCTATGCACTCCCCAGGTACACCCCTGATACTTCCAGGTACACCCCCTGACACTTCCAGGTACACCCTGACACTTCCAGGCACACCTCCTCTGACACCCCCAGGCACACCAATGACACTCCCCAGGTATACCACTGACACTCCCCAGGCACACCAATGACACCCCAGGCACACCAATGACTCTCCCAGGTACACTCCCTGACACACTTCCAGGCACACCCTCTGACACACTCCCCAGGCACACCTCTGACACCCCAGGCACATCTCTGACACTCAGGAACACCTCTGACACTCCCCAGGTACACCCTCTGACACCCCAGGCACACCCCTGGGACAATCCCCAGGCACACCCATCACACTCCCAGGCACACCTCTGACACCCCAGGCATTCCAATGACATTCCCTGGTTCACCTCTGACACCCCTGGTACACCCTTGACACTCTGCGTACACCCCACACCCCAGGCACACCTCACCCCAGGCACCTCCCGATACTCCCCCAGGTACCCTCTGACACCCCCTGGTACACCTCTGATACTCCCCAGATACACCCCTGACACTCCCCAGGCACACCTCTGACACTTCCAGATACACCCCTGACACCCCAGGTACACCAATGATACCACAGGCACACCTGACACCCCAGTACACCCCATACCCCAGGCACACCTCCGGCACCCCAGGCACACACCCCAGACACCCCTGGTTCACCCCCTGACATTCCCCTGGTTCACCTTCTGACACTCCCCAGTACACCCTGATACTCCCAGATACACCTCTTACACTCCCCTGGTTCTCCCCTGACACCGCCAGGCACACCTCAGACACCCCAGGCACAGCCTTCCAGACACCCCAGGCACACCTCAGACACTCCCAGGTGCACTCAAGGGACACTCCCCAAGTGCACCTCTGACACCCCAGGCACACCTCTACACTCCAAGGCACACCTCTGACACTCCAAGGTACACCGCTGACACTGCCAGTTACACCTCTGACACCCATGCACACCCTTCAGACACTTCCAGGTACACCAGACACCCCAGGCACACCTCAGACACCCCAGTACACCACTGACACTCCCAGATACACCGCTGTCACTCCCCAGGTACACCTGGACACTCCCCAGGCAACACCGCTGACACCGCCAGTTACACCCCTGACACCCATGCACACCCCAGACACTTCCAGGCACACCTCTGACAATCCCAGGTACACCCCATTCACCCCAGGTACACCCCCTGACACTTCCAGGCACACCCACACTG
>NW_024749941.1:0-16239 GCF_018991925.1 Homarus americanus | reverse complement strand
TCATTGCTTTTCGTTCAGTTACATGTATCTCTACTTCTTCCTCAAACACTGTGCCCTCTTTCTCCCTGCACCTCTCTCTCTCTCCACCCATCATCCTTCCTCCCCGCCCTCATCCTCACCACTCCTTCTCCCACCCCCCCACAGCAGGGTGAGAAGGCGGCAGTGGTCAGGTGTGGTAGCAGGACCAACCCAACTTTGATATAGTATTCAACCCGGGTTATGCTGTCGGACAATCAACACCAGTTTTTAAACCTCGTACTGGTGAGGGAGAGAGGGGAAGGGAAGGAAGAAGGAAAGGTGGGGAGAATACCTTTACTAACACCTCACCACCACATATCATCACCACACATCCCACACTTACACTTATATTTTCAGACAACATATCCATCATAATCCCTCACTATCATAAATTATCACCAATATCATCATCACCTATCCATCACCATCACTATCCATAATCACCCTACATTGCACCAACAGGGATGAAGTATGATCCTCTGCACTATCACTCTCATTATCCCAACTGTACAAACAACTTAACTATCAGACAACGAGTCTGTCAGAGGTAGTGCATCTGTGGTGGAGGTGGTTTAATAAAATGGTAGTGATGCTAATATGAGTGGTGACCAAGTCAATAATATTAGTAATGTGTAAGTAGTACATAGGTTAAATTACATTACTTACAGAATATATTGTAATACTCAGTACGTAATCCGATCAAACACATGTACGTAAACTAACTTAACATATGTACGTGAAATGATTCACAACAGAATGAACACCAAAGCCCTACCCTCCTCCCCCACCTCCTACACCATCCCCACCTCCCCCATGACAGCATATTTAGCACCTGGGATACAAATGATGCCAGAATATGCACTAATTAATCTGAGGTGAGATTGAGTTTGGTTAATCTGACGAGAGGAGGATGACTGCTTCAGTGAGAGATAAGGTACTCTCGTGTCATTGTTTTGATTGGAAAACGATTCTTTTTGTCTCTATTTATGTATTTATTTATACTATAATTTAGGGCTGTAGTTAGTGATGTGGTTCAGGGCGTAGTCCAGGGTGAAAGGAGGAGAAGAAGGAGGAAGAAAGGAGGGAGATGTTTTTAAAGTAGGGGTCAGAGACAGGATGGTTGACTCATGACAATTTAGGAGGAAGGGTACGTAATCGGATGTACACACACACACACACACACACACACACACACACACACTCAGGCCTCTTCTTGAAACAAGTGTGAATATTGATCATGTACATGGGAAGGCTCAATTACATAAACAGGTGTTTGTTCATGACTTATTAATTCAAGGTCGACCAGCCTGAGGTGAATTAAGGTATGTTTCTTTGTTGTTACCTGTTGTTGTTGTTACCTGTTTTTGTTGTTACCTGTTGTTAATATTATTTGTTACCTGTTATTATTATTATTATTATTATTATTATTATTATTATTATTAATATTATTATTGTTGTTGCTTTAGCCTTACAATACACTAACTGTAATATTGTATTACTTTTAAAATAGTAATGTATTAGACAATAGGAAATAATATGAGTAATAGATATGGGTTGTTGTTTGTAGTTTTAAATATGAAGAAAAAGTTATAGAAAAAGAACAAGATAACATAGAACAATTAAGTGTTATAACGTGCTGTGAAGGGAATTATGATAAGAACTTTGTGCTGTGTGTAAATGTTAATGTGCTGGAGAACACTTGGGGATTATTTAAGTGAGATGTAGAACATGCAGGATTATTTAAATGTTATGTGTGTGGAAAAGACTATGAAATATACAAATATGATTAAGCAAAGTGTATGGATAAATCAGAAAGTATAATACAGTGAAGCAAGTATATGTTGTATAAGATCATACATTGAAATATATGTATAAGTGAAAGAAAGATATAATGGAATAGTATATATGTATCAAGAAAATCATACTGAAACTGATGATATGTGTACAAGTTTATACAGTGAAAAGGTTGTATAAAATTGCATAAGAAAGTATATGAATGCAATAATTATTACCGGTATTGTATTTGTGTATTGTATAATAATTGTGATGTTATACATTTAATGAAAATTGTGATAGAAATTGAATAGAGATAATACTTCATTTATACAAGAGGAAGGAATACAAATACAACTTGATGTATTATACAACAGAAAATGAGATACAATGGTAACTGATGCATTATACAATAGACGAAAGTCCTTTTAGGCCCTCTACTAGTCCTAATAATGCAAATTGTTCTAATAGGCCCCAACCAGTCCTAATGGGCCCTCAGTCAGTCTCAATAGGCTACCAATTCTAATAGACCTGGTCCTAATAACCTAATCTAACACAACCATAGACAGGCCCCAGTGTATGGGCCCCAACTTTGTCAGTGTAGAGAGGAACAGGACTAGACAACTAGCTGCGTGTTAACCATTAGAAGTTTTGAGAAAAAAGAGATAATTGACCTGAAATGTGGTGTGTGTGTGGGGGTCATGGGTCAAGTGTGGGAGGGAGGGTTGAGTGTGTGGGGGGGTGTCATGGGTCAAGTGGGAGGGTGTAGTGTGTGGGGGAGGGGTCCTGGATGTACAGCAGTGTGTACGTAGAGAGAGAGAGGATAAATGTGTGTATTATGAAAACAAAATATTAATTACTGAGACCTTGGGGGAGGTGGAGGGTAGGGGTAAGGGAGATGTAAAAGGAAAGGAGAGAAAATATATATGTGTGTGGGGAGAGAGGGGTGTAGGTGGTGGTGCGTGGTTTATTTATAAATTTGTGTAAGTGGGGGAAATAAGGGTGGTGAGGGTGAGGGAGGGACTGGGTGAGGGGTGGTGAGGGGTGGGGGAGGGACTGGGTGAAGTGAGTTAAGGATGGTGTGGGTGAGGGACATGAGGCATAAGTGAGGGACATGAGGCATAAACCAAGGGACATAGGGGCATAAGTGAGGGAGAGGAGGCTCAAGCAAGGGACATGGGGCATAAGTGAGGGAGAGGAGGCATAAGCAAGGGACATGGGGCATAAATGAGTGGCCTGATCTAAGGGACTCTGATTCCCCCCGTGTACCAACAGCAAGGGTTCACCACACGTGTCAGGGCTGCCAACAGGGGTCATCCAAAGATCAACTGATGTCCCCTGGGTCTCGTGAGTGGTAGTAGAGAGAGAAGAGATCAGGTAAGGTTGATAAAGATGTCATTATTTCATGAGTGGAAGGTCGGTGCTGTGGGAGAGGGAGAGAGAGAGTGTTAGGTTATGGAAGGTCCTAGACTCTACAGTAGATGCTGGGTACACGGTTTCCTCTCTCTCTCTCTCTCTCTCTCTCTCTCTTGTCGTCTGTACTTACCTCCGCGTAGTTGAAGAGCACTAACCCCTACCCACAGGCCATAAATCACTTGTGGGTTGAGATGAGGTGTTGACGATCGCTTTGCTCTGATGACATCCTCTTTACCTCTCCTCTTACCTCCTCTCCTCCTACCTACCTCCCTTCCATCCCCTCTTTTATCATGAACCTTCCCTCACATCACACCTCCCTCCCCCCCTACCCCCCTCTCCACCTGAAGTAGAGCGTCGTCTTCAGTTCAATCATCCTGCATGTCTTGGGGGTCATTCACCTCATCACAGACACACACACAGCTGACAGCCACAAACACACACACACACACACACACACACACACACACACACACACACACACACACACAGCTGACAGCCACAACACACACACACACACACACACACACACACACACACACACACACACACACACACACACAGCTGACAGCCACAACACATACACACACACACACACACACACACACACACAAACACACACACACACACAGACACAAACACACACACACAGAGACACTGACAGCCACACACATGACAGACACATGCACAGACACACACTGACAGACACACAGACACACAGTTGACAGACACACACACACACACACAGACAAACACTGACAGACACACAGACACACACAGTTGACAGACACACACACACACACACAGACAAACACTGACAGACACACAGACAGTTTAACATAGACAAAGGGGGGTGGCATTGTAGATCAGGGGTGGTGTGTAGTGTGGCTCAGGGGTGGTGTGTGAGTGTGGCTCAGGGGTGGTGGTAGTGTGGCTCAGGGGTGGTGTGGTGTGTCAGGGGTGGTGGTAGTGCTCAGGGGTGGTGGTAGTGTGGCTCAGGGGTGGTGGTAGTGTGGCTCAGGGGTGGTGGTGAGTGTGGCTCAGGGGTGGTGGTGGTGTGTCAGGGGTGGTGTGGTGTGGCTCAGGGGTGGTGGTAGTGTGGCTCAGGGTGGGTAGTGTGGCTCAGGGGTGGTGGTGGTGGCTCAGGGGTGGTGGTAGTGTGGCTTAGGGGTGGCTCCGTCATATCGATTCTTGGCTTCGGTGTTTCCTTATCCCAACCTCCTGCTGCAACATCCTCTCTCTCACCCTCAACCCCCTACTACACTTCCCTCCCTCACCCTCCTTTCTCCCTCACTCCTTCACTCCTTCCCTCACCCTGTATAATTATTTATAAATATTGTCTGTCTGTCTGTCTGTCTGTCTGTCTGTATACATGCTGAACCATTTGTGAACTTGTATTACGATTTGTACCAAATATCTATCTATCTCTCTATCTATCTATCTATCTATCTATCTCTATCTATCCCGTGCAGCACATCCTGTCCCCTCCATCCTCCTTCCCTCTTCCCTCTTCCACCTCCTCCTCCTCCTCTTCTGCCCTTGATCCATCTTCATTCTTCTCTTCACCTCCCCCTCCCATCCCTCCTCCCCTCCCCCCTCCCCTCCTCCTCCTCCTCTGCCCCTCCCCTCCTCCTCTGCCCTCCCTCCTCCTCCTGCCCCTCCCCAAGCTACATCCCAGGGGTGGGTGCCCTGGAAGTCACACAGTGCTCAGCTATTCCTGGGGGCATGGCGTCCTTGACTCTCTCTCTCTCTCTCTCTCTCTCTCTCTCTCTCTCTCTCTCTCTCTCCTTATCCCTGGGTTTTCTTCTTCTTCCAACAATTTGTACATCAGTGCCTAAGAAGGGATAGTCAGAACACACACACACACACACACACACACACACACACACACACACACACACTCACTGTTCAGCAGTTGGAGCCTCAGCAGAATATATAGTCAAAGGTCACTTAAGGGTCGTGGATCAAAGGGATGTGTGTGTGTGTGTGTGTTCAGAAATTCCGTACATGCTGTCACACATCACACAAGGTCATCCATCTCGTCTTTTACCGAGGCAATTGTCTAGTTTCTTAATGTTTGTCTGTACTCACCTGAAGATTAGACATCCTCACTACCTGGAGATTATATTAGATTAGAACAATTATACATACATACATACGTACGTACATACATACATACATACATACATACATCTTCATTTAATATGTATACTGTTCATACTGTCTACTGTAAGCTTGAACAAACGAGTAAGAAATAATGTACAGTTATTAGGAGGAACAGGTATTCTTAAAACACCTTTACAGCTTAGTGGTAGCTACTTAAGCTCATTTGTCAGCTTGAGTAGTTTTTCCTGGGGGTGATTAATTAGCGTAAGTGCATTTGGCTTGAGGTTTATTTTGGCGTTTGGTGTTTGGGAGTATTAATGAAGTGTGGGGGGTGAGGTGAACGTGAGGGGGGGTGAGGTGGAATCTGAGGGGGAAGGTGAGGGGAACGTGAGGGGTCAGGAGGGGGGGGGTGGAGGGGTGGAGAAGGAACGTGAGGGGGATGAGGTAGAGAAGTGAACGTGAGGGGTGAGGAGGAGAGAAGTGAACGTGAGGGGGAAAGAAGTGAACGTGAGGGGGAGAGAAGTGAGAGTTGAGGGAAGGTAAAGTAATGTGGATGTTTATTATTGTAGTAAAAAAATAAGTAATTCTTGGCTCCTGTTTGGTTAGGTTAGGTTAGGTTAACATTAGGGTGATCAATCTTCAGGTGATATAAACTAGGGTGCCTAATCTTCAGGTGATCTAATAATCGTTCCTACCTCCAGCGCCGAGTTCTGAGCACAGTGATTTATAGATCAGGTTAAATTAGTTAGTTATTTTACTTTTGTTTTATAAGTTAATTTATTTATAGTTAAGTAATAGTTAAGATGTTATGTAAGTCAACCGTGTGTGTGTGTGTGTGTGTGTGTGTGTTCGGGGATATACTCTGGCATTTCAACATTTCCACTTAACCATCTGGGCCGTGGGTTAGGTTAGGTTAAAAATAAAATAGAAAAAAAAATACCAGGTCCATAAAATTAACTCTTGAGGTTTTCGATCTTCAATGCGGATGTTTTAATGTTTGTGTTCTTGTGTTTGTTTGTGTGTTTTATCTTGTATCCTTATCTTCTGTTTTTGTTGTATTTATTGGTTATTCTCTTGTTTCTCATTCGTGTTTGCTGTTCGTTAGGTTAGGATTAATTTCGTTGAGGAGGGAGATATTGTAAACAACTTCGACACCATCTGTTAGACTAGATAATTATGTTGGCCCGTGTGGTATGTTGTTGTGCGTCTGGCAGGGCTGCACCATCTCCCGGCACCACGCGTCTCAACTTTCTTTCATTCTCTCTCTATCTTTCTTTCTCTCTCTCTCTCTCTCTCTCTCTCTATCTTTAATCCTCAACGTTGGTTTCGACTGTTCGGTATACAGGTTCGGACGCGTGATGTTTGGCGGGCAATAACATGCTTTTATTCTCAACTCAATCAACATCACTTGGAATGATTGTGTGGGGAAAGGAATTAATTGAGAAATGTGAATGAATCAACCGGACATATATTTAGAGTGCCGGGACTAGAGGTTAGTGCACCTCAGTTACCTGCTTAGTGTTAAAGAGAAGAAGTAACAGCTGCGCGTGCGATTCTTTCCTATTTACTTTATTGGCGGGCTCTCTCGTGGTATTTACGAGTTGAATTTGCCCCACATTGGCTAGTAGTTTAATCCCTATTCTATAATTGTTACATGTGTGGATATTTAACGTTAGAGTGAATAATTCGCATTGTTTAAGTCTTTTGCAGTTGGTATTTTAAAAGTCGTTGAAAGTTGTATTGATACGTCCAATAGGAGCGCCTCTTACTGGCACTAATGAGATAACATAGTCGCTGTTGTGAACTCCTCCAGGTATAATGAAGGAGGTTTGAAACTTAGTGGAGATCATTTTGTAAACAGTAAGATTTTTCTTTTACAAAGTTTAAATATGTGTTTTTGTTAATGATATATTAAGAGTAGTTATGTCAGGTATTTTTCATAGTTTAAAAGTTAGTGTGATAATTTGCGATATGAATTTACAGGGTTTAATTAATACTTTTGCATTATTGTGATTGTAATGTATCACCCAATCCCGAGGAGCATTGTCCAATCAGCTGTCTTTGTGGTGAATGACATGACTCGATTTGCTGTGGGGGCTGGCCCCCCGCTGGCCAATCAGTGACACGGATCATTTGACGTGAAGAGCAAACGATTGACCGACAGATTGGCGCGCTTTCTGCCTCGGACGCTGAAAACAATTGATGGAAACCTTTCAACCCGGTTCTTAAAGGTGAAAATCCTCTCGTTATAGCTGTGGATTTTCAACCTTATGGCTCTCGAGTGGTGATGTAAGTCCCTGCTCGATAAATCTTCATTAAATTGGTACAAGTTAATGAATGTCGTAGTGGTGATAAGCGTTTCCTGACATTTTACTTTTTTTCATGAATTAAACATGCAGGAGGAAGAGGCCATTTTCGTCGTTTCTCCCTCGTCAGATAAGTTAGCCCAGGGAGGTTGTGATCTCAGGGGGGTGGGTTGAGGGCGGCGGCCGTAATTGCGTTGGTGGTGATTTTCAACCTCATTTGCATCTGACGGAAACGACTATTGTAGCGAGTGTCGGTTTGTGGGGAAGCAGTGGCGGTGTGTGGTGTGTTGTGCTACGAGGGGAGGGGGGGGGTGAATGAGGGAAGGAGGAGGAGGGTAAGTGTAGAGGGGTAGGTTGTGCTGGGGGAGAGAGGGAGGGGGACGGTGTGGCTGTGAGAGGAGGGGGGGGACGGTGTGGCTGTGAGAGAGAGGGGGGACGGTGTGGCTGTGGGAGAGGGAGGGGGGATGGTGTGGCTGAGGGAGGGGGACGGTGTGGCTGTGAGAGAGGGAGGGGGACGGTGTGGCTGTGAGAGAGGGAGGGGGATGGTGTGGCTGTGAGAGAGGGGACGGTGTGGCTGTGGGGAGAGAGGATGGAAGCCTCACCACATTCCAAGGTTCAGTTTCCAACATAAACTAATACATTACCTTGTGTGTGTGTGTGTGTGTGTGTGAACCCTAGCAGTATTTTTTGCCGGTATTTATTTAGTATTTTATCTATATATTTAGTGTAATTCTCATGTTTGTTTGAGTCTTAACCTTGGAACAATAGTGACGTGTGTGTATTTGTTTGGGTTTTTACCTTTGTCATCTTACCTGTGTGTGTGTGTGTGTGTGTGTGTCTTTCACCGTCATAATGCACACGAAGAATATTGAAATGGCTAAAATATATTGTAAATGTCTGTCTTCCTGTTGATGTCTGTCTTCCCCGCCACACACACACACACACACACACACACACACACACACAGCATTACTCGTGGGTGTTTAGATAATATGGGGCTGTAAGTGACGTGAATGCGAATGCTTTTTAAATATTTGGGCGTCTGGTTCTTTGTTGTGTGGGAGAGGTGTGTGGGGTGGGTGGGGGTGTTGGTGGGGGCATAAGTCCAATTTCTGAATGGCTCTCGTCTTGCTGTGTGTGGGGAGTGAATGTAGCAGTTGTACTGTAGGTGGAAATCCAGGTAGGCTGCAGGGTTGAGATAAGCACGTGGGCAGGATAGCAATTTACTTGTCTAAGGTAATCCACAGGTAAAAAGTAACCAGGTGCGTGTCTCTGGAACTCACCTGTGGATCATTAACTGGAAAACACCTTGACCTGAAAATTGACGTTGACATCTTCTTGGAACTTCTCAAGTGGAAACATCTGTAGTGTTAACATTTTCCTGAAGCCTCTGGATGCAAAGTTAATGTCGACACCTTGGAAACCTCTGGATGCAAAGTTAATGTCGACACCTTCCTGAAACCTGGGGTGCAAGTGAGGTCAGCATTTTCCTGGAAACCTCTGGATGCAGTGCAAGTTAATGTCGTCATTTTGCTGGAAACATTTGGCTGGAATGTTGACATCTAGTGGAAAGCGTCGGTCTTAAAAGTCAAAGTTGAATTCCCCTTTGGAGAACTCTTGAGAGTGCGAGTGTTAGGTGACAGTCAACCACGAATTCTTAGTTTATGAAGCCTCGTTGTGTTTACTTGGTATTCGATGTTGTTCTTTGTAGTGGTTGACGATGTGTATGTAATTATCGTCGTGATTGAATATAATATAAACCCTTTTGAGGACGATGATTTAAACCCTTTTGAGGACGATGATTTAACCTTTTGTGGACGATGATTTAACCTTTGAGGACGATGATTTAAACCCTTTTGAGGACGATGATTTAAAACCTCAAATTTAAACCCATTTGGTGGCTGATTTAAACCTCAGTCAAGCGTATATATATATATA
This sequence comes from Homarus americanus, assembly GCF_018991925.1. Classification (NCBI taxonomy): domain Eukaryota; kingdom Metazoa; phylum Arthropoda; class Malacostraca; order Decapoda; family Nephropidae; genus Homarus; species Homarus americanus. The sequence continues at coordinate 6,685 of NW_024749941.1, read as the reverse complement.
ATGTGTATTAAGCTGCATATTTAAATAGAAAATACTGTTATAGTTGTAAATTAGGTGTAGTCTCAGTACAGATTACGACGCATATTGACCATCATCCTTTGTCTTAGGTCAACAGTGCCAGATAGGTGCAGTCAACAGTGCCAGATAGGTGCGGTCAACAGTGCTGCGGGAGTGACAGTTCATGTAGGGTTGAGAGTGTCTGTGTGATGTGTGTGTGTGTGTTTTGTCTGTGGTGTGTTTTGAGAACGCTATAATTCAGGTTTAGTGAGACAGGTGTGAGCTACAACAAGTGAAAGCAGGTGTTTCCTCATAACCAGGATGAGTTCATGCCTGTACGGAATACCACACACACACACACACACACACACACACACACACACACACACACACACACACACACACACACACTGCCTCATGTATAAATGAACACTGTCTATGTTATGATAAAATACTGTTTTTCTTTACACAACACACTCAGTCGACCATTTAAGCGTATAAATGTGGTACGTTTGGGGGGTCCATCCTGATGAGTCATATAAGTAAATAAATAATAAAAAGCATAATAACAACAATAAATAAATAAACGTTAAAACAACAAATTATCATAAATTCGAAACAATTTTTGGAAGTGTAATGTTGAAGTTCAATATTTACGTTCAAGCCTCCAGTTGTTACAAGCATGCGGCCGCTTTCGAAACCTGTCGCAATGACTTTGGCCTCGGCTTCGTTTCTTCCCACCCAGCCCGCCTTTAAGATTACGGTGGTAGCTTCCGGACTCTGTGGTGAGAGGAAGGAGGGAAAGGGGGTATTGATCGTCATCAGCTGGTCATTATTTTGTAGTGAGGGTCTATTTTATATTTTGTATTTTGTGGTTTCGTAAAATATCTCTTGTTTTTATGTGAGTTGTAGTGACCAAGGTTTCGCTGCTGCTTTAAGTTTGTTGTTCGTCTATTAAATTTGAATCTCATGATGTTTATGTTTAGGTTTGTTTCCCTTTTGTGTTTTTATATTGTTTAATATATATATAAATGTTTATTGTCTATCTAGTTTCGTTACTATTTGGCAGAATTATAAGTACATCAGACAACAAGTGTGTGTAATTGGTGTGGTAGTAAGGGGTGGTAGTGGTAGGGGGTGGTTAGTGGTGGTGGTGGTGGTCGTTAATTGTTGCAGCTGTTGTCTTTGACTTAACACTCGCCCTACACTTTCCTTCATCTTTCATTCTGTCTTCTCTTGCATTCTTCTTCATCATTCTTTCTTGTCTATTGCATTCTTCTTCTTCTTCTTCCGTGTGTGTTAATCCCACATGTTCTAGGGACTAGTTTGTGTTATGCTAATAAATGTGTTGGGGTATTTTATTGTTACTCCTACTACTACTACTACTACTACTACTACTACTACTACTACTGTGACTATTACCGCTACTATTACTGCTACTAGATACTGCTATTACCACCACCACTACTACTTTGTCATCATCATCTTAAAAAAAAAATCGTATAATAAACTTGTATTTGTAAGTAATGACAGTATTAATAAAGTAAAGTATAGTGCGTGGTGAACAGTAGTCTTGATGATGGGGGGTGGCACCATCGACCCTATGTGTGTGTTTGTTTTATCGCTTTATCTCACTTATCATCCTTGTTTTGTTGTTTTATGTAGACGTTTTAGTATATGTAATGCAGTTGACTCTCTCTCTCTCTCTCTCTCTCTCTCTCTCTCTCTCTCTCTCTCTCTCTCTCTCTAGATTGGAATGTAATGTCAGTTCTTAATTCATGATTTCGGTATAAACTAACACTGTGTATAAAATAGTTAAGTCGTATCATTAATCTTAAATAAAAGAAAATTAAATAATGTTTCTAAAGCTGAGGAACAAAACGTTTACAGTTGTATCCACCTACTTTTCCCTCGCTGCAGACGTATGACTCAACACTGCGGACCCACACAAGGAGAGAGAGAAAGAGAGAGAGCTGTTGATGTCGAATATTTTTCCTCTTCACTAGAACTACAATGAGAATATTTACCCTGGTTATTTTTACTCTTCTACTTGGCAGCATTTCTTGTCAGTGATTTATTCTCGTATCCTTATATTATTATAGCTTGTCCGACAGTTTAATTATTGTAGCTAAATTGTGTTTCTAGATTTTACCCTTCCCTCCCTCCCCTCTCTACCAAACAGTGCATGTTTTGATGGTGGCTGACAGGCCCAAACTGAATCAAATGGCATGAATATTTAAGCCAAGATTTATCGGGGCTTAGGGTGAGAGTTCGTGACGAGTTGAGAATATAACTTCGAGTCCAGAGTTTGTTGTTATTTGTGTGTGTGGGGGGTGTGTGGGGGAGATGTGAGGTGTGGTGTTAGTTGTTATTGAGTCTTTAAATTATTCGTATGTCTGGCAAGGGAGCTGTTGGGCTGCATGGTGAACATGCCAGTTAACTTAGGTATTACATTAAAAAACAAAAAAACAATGTACTTTCCTCGCTGTTTGGGTGGGCGACAAAGGGACTATGTGGTAAATCCTTGTGTGATTGTCTGTGTGTGTGTGTAGGTAGGTAGGGTGACTGTGCATCTGAAGTGTGTATATATACTTTAATTCCAACAGTTAACATCGGTTTAACCCAATTTCGGATAACCGTGTTGAACAAGATTTCGGAATTTCAGATACAGTTCAGTAATCCGTTAGTATCTTGAGTGTATATGTGGGCGTATTAACTCATGACCACACACACACACACACACACACACACACACACACACACACACACACACACACACACTCACACACACACACACACACACACACAACACACACACTTTGTGTATGGTATATATGTAGAAGTTATCGTAATAGATTTAAAATTCACTATATTTTAAAATTATGTTATCTTATCATTATGTATCATCGTTTATTGTATATTCTCTGTGTTTCTCATTCGTTATTATTATCATCTCATCTCTTTCTTCTCTCCAGTTTCCCCTGTTTCTCAATTCTCCTTTCTGTTAATTTATCACTTCTCCCCTACCACCACCGTTCGTTTTGTTATTTATTATACCTGTTCTTCCTCTTTCCTCCCTCCTCTTACTCTTCCTCCTCCCCTTTCTCATTCATCCTCCTCCTCCTCTTTCTCCTCTTCCCATACGTCATCCTCCTTCCTTCATCCTCTTTGTCGTTGATCATACCCCCTCTCTCTCTCTCTCTCTCTCTCTCTCTCTCTCTCTCTCTCTCTCTCTCTCTCTTACTGGGGGACCTGTACTGGGGTGTCGTGTACTGGGCAGCCTACCATCCTTGACACTAAGAGCCGTGGCAGATAACAAATCTAAAAAAATTCCTCTGTTTGCTATGTTGACACACACACACACACACACACACACACACACACACACACACACACACACACACACACACACAGAGCAGTGTAACAAACTCAGTCACTAGCGATATGTTTTTGAGTGTGTGTGTGTGTGTGTATATATGTAATGTGTCACAATTATATTTGTTCTGTTGCAGGTGTGTCAAGGCTTTTGTAATTTTCAGGCGTTTTCATATTATTTAAGCCAGTGATGAGGGGGATATTGCCTTTATAAATGGTAGTAGTACAAGTGTGGTGGTGGTGGTGGCAGGTATTTAAGTGTTTGGTGGTGGTGGTAGGTGGTGAGTTAACAGAGGTCAATTGGTGGTGACAGATTGTACAAGTGTGTGGTGCTGGTGGTGATAACAATATGGTGATGATGGTGGTGTTGGTACAGGTGTGTGTGTGTGTGGTGATGATCGTGCCTAGCCAATATAATAAGTAATAATTCAATAGTGTAGTGGTAGTAGTGGTAGTGGCAATATGATATAATTAGTGGTGGTAGTGGCAATATGATATAGTGGTAGTGATGGTAGTGCCAATATGATCCACAAAAAACAATAATAGTGGTAATAGTGGTGAGTGGCAATATGGTAATAAGTGGTAATGGTATTGGCAAAAAATGGCAATAGTAATAAAATTAGTGACAGTGTTAGTGGCAATATGATAATAGTGAGGTATTATTGAGTGACAATATGAATAATAGTGAGTAGTGGTAATGGTACAGAAATAGGATGATGATGCAACCATACAACCACCACCACCACACACCATCGGGCAGACCATAGAAGGAAGAATTGAGAATGGAGGTAGTAGGTGGTAGGTAGGAAGAAAGGAGGGAACGAACTAGAGGCCACAGCAGCTAACAATACACACAGCAACCCTACCTAATGATTCCTATTGCCATGCCTTGCCAAACTTTCTACACCATATATAATTATATATACCTAAACACACACACACACACACACACACACACACACACACACACACACACACACACACACACACACACACACACACACACACACATAATTTATGACGCACACATGGGTTGACTGGCAGCATAAGTGAATGGGAAAGTGTTTATATATATATATATATATAGATTGTGTATATATTTATAGCTCTCAGGATTTATATATGTAGTTTCATGTTTTTTTTGTTGTTTGTAATGAAAGTGGTATTTGTACAGGTATGTTAGGTGATTGATTGAAGTAAAGGTGAGGTGAGGGGGGGTTGTAGTTTATTTAGTTGTTGAATTTGTATTAGAGCTGTAGAATGATGTCACCATTTTTTCGTGTGTGTCGTGTGTGTGTGTGTGTGTAAACATGGAGGAGGGCACTGGTGGTAGAGGGAGGAAAGGAGGAGGGGGTAGAGATGGTGGTGGTAGGAGAGGGAGGAGGAAAAAAGTGTAGTCGTGGTGGTGGTGGTTGTGTTAAAAAAAGGTAATCACAGATACAGAAAACTCGACCAAAGTATTAGAGTCATAAGTGAAATTGCTCGTCTTCACCGCCACATCAGTAATAGATAAGATGATAACCCTGGACTATGTTGTTGCCAAACTCACCCCTTATAAGCGTCAACTATAAGGGTCAATATAATCTACCTGAGTTATCAATTTATTCACCCATATGGACTGAGTTGAATGTATGCCTGAGATTTTTTTGAGGGTTAAAGTTATTCACCCTTACAAAGACCTCAGTAAGGAATGAAAATATACATCAAGAGTCGTTTTGGAATCATAACAACATAAGGGTGAATATTCCTCATCAAAATAGCTCAAAGGTACCTTTAAAGAGGATATTATTGATCTTTAAAGGTACTTAAGAATTACCCCTTAGGTTAGAGTTCTAAGGGTCATCATTGAATAGGGGGTGGGAAAGAGGAAACTAAACAGGACTGTGAGGCGTTGAGAGAGAGAAACTGTAGTAGATACATTAAACCATAAAAAGTCGTTAGTGTGGTAAATTGACCTAGAAATTGCGTGTGTGGTTGTTGAAGGCGACATACTTATGACCAGAAGGAGGGAGGAGAAAACGCGTTGACAACCTGACTTAGGAGAGGAGAGAGAGGGAGAATGTTAACACCTGAAGGAAAGGAGGAAAAGGAAGGAAGGAGAGAGATACAGAGGAGGAAAGAATTGAAGGAGAGAGATAGAGGAGGAGAGGTGAAAGGAAAAGGGGAGGAGGTAGAGGAGAGAGGAGGAAGAGGTGAAGGAAAGAAAGAGGGAGGAGGGTGAGAAGGAAAGAGGAGGTGAAGGGAAAGAGAGGGAGAAGGGTAGAAAGGAAAGAGGGGAGGAGAGGTGAAAGGAGGAGAGAGGGAGGGAGAGGGTGAAGGAAGAGGGGGAGGAAGAATTGAAGGGAAAGAGGGAGGTGAGGTGAGAAGAATTGTTGAGAGAGAGGGAGGTGTTGACAGTAGACCCACCACCCATAATTGGAAATAGCCTGCCCAGCATGGTGTGTGTGTATACCTGTGAACATCTCTTACTGATGTCTGCCGCTGTTGTTGTGGCTGATAGTTTGTTCCGTTGATTGTTAAGGTGAAGGAAAAAGTAAGTTAGGTTAGGGTAAGTTGGTTAGTGTGGGTTAGATTAGGTTAGAATGGGTTAGTGTTGGGTTGGGTAGGTTAGTGTTGGGTTAGGTTGGTAAGAGATGCAGGTTTGTGTTGGGTTAGGTTAGGGTAGGTTGGTGTTGGAGCAGGTTAGGGTAGGGTGGGATTTGTTGGGTTAGGTTAAGTTAGAGATGGAGTTAGTGTTTGAATTAGGTTAGGTTAGGGTAGGTTGAGTGTGGTGTTGGGTTGGTTGGGTTAGGAGCAGGTTGAGTGTTGGGTTAGGATGAGGGTAGTTAGTGTTAAGGTTAGGTTAGGGTAAAGATGAGTTTATTGATGGGTTAAGTTAGGTTGAGGTAGGTTAGTGTTAAGGTTAGGTTAAGGTAGGTTAGTGTTGGGTTAGGTTAGGGTAAAGATGAGGTTATTGTTGGGTTAGGTTAGGTTAGGGTAGGTTAGTGTTGGGTTAATTTTAAGGGTAGGTGGGTTAATTTGGAGTAGGTTAGGTTAGAGGTAGGTTAGTGTTAGATTTAGGTTAGAGTTACGTTGGGATTTAGAATTAAATGTAGGTTAGGTTAGGTTTTTTCTAAATTAGTATACATAAAAATATATATGCATAGAAATACATAGAAACTATGTATATATAAAAGAAAAATGATCGATATTACGTATTTATAATGTAAAAAATTGAGTAAAGATGTTATTAGCCAGGAAATAGTACAGTGACTAGCTATATATTTTTATTGTTGTTTTCAGTGGCTAGGAGAAAACAATACGTAACTTCTAG
>NW_024749940.1:0-8861 GCF_018991925.1 Homarus americanus | reverse complement strand
ATGACCACCCTATTGTGGTAATGTGGTTGTATCGTGGTAGTGTGGCTGTAGTGGTAGTGTGGTTGTATCGTGGTAGTGTGGTTATATCGTGGTAGTGTGGTTGTATTGTGGTAATGCGGATGTATTGTGGTAGTGTGGTTGTATTGTGGTAGTGTGGTTGTATTGTGGTAATGCGGTTGTATTGTGGTAGTGTGGTTGTATTGTGGTAATGTGGTTGTATCGTTTTAGTGTAGTTTGTATTGTGGTAATGTGGTTGTATCGTGGTTGTGTGGTTGTATCGTGGTAGTGTGGTTTTATCGTGGTAGTGCGGTTGTATTGTGGTTTATCGTGATTTGTATCGTGGTAGTGTGGTTGTATTGTGGTAGTGTGGTTGTATTGTTGTAGTGTGGTTGTATCGTGGTAGTGTGGTTGTATTTAGTGTGGTTGATTGGTATTGTGGTTGTATCGTGGTATTGTGGTTTGTATCGTGGTAGTGTGGTTTTATATGTGGTAGTGTGGTTGTATTGTTGTATGTGGTTGTATCATTGGTAGTGTGGTTTGTATTTGGTAGTGTGGTTGTATCGTGGTAGTGTGGTTGTATTGTGGTAATGTGGTTGTATCATTGTTGTGGTTGTATCGTGGTAGTGTGGTTTTATATTGGTAGTGTGGTTGCATGGTAGTGTGGTTGTATTGTGGTAGTAGTGATGGAGTCATGTGTTTACCGTGGTTATTGATCAGCTTTATGGCAGCTTGTGGTCATCATCCCCACGACACATAACCTTCTCATTATTATTGGATCAATTATATATTATGTTGATTTTTAATTAGAATAAAGAAATGTAAATATACTGCGAATAAATTGGGCTTTAGCATAAGTATGTGCTTGATAGATAGATAGATAGATAGATAGATAGATAGATAGTCTTTAACTTCCCCTATCCCATCACCCCTTCACTACTCTCCCCCCTCTCTCATCACCACTCTTCTCAAGTCTTTAACCTCCTCCTCCTCTCCCATCTCCTTCTCACTACTCTCTCCTCTCTCTCATCTGCCTCTCTTCTCTCTCCCTCTCCCATCTCCCTCTCACTACTCTCTCCCCTCTCTCATCTCCCCTCACTACTCTCGGCCCTCTCTCATCTCCCCTCCACTCTCCTCCCCTCCTCTCATCTCCCCCCCTCACTACTCACTCCCTTCTCCTATCTCCCCCTCACTACTCTCCTCACCCCCCTCACTACTCTCTCCCTCTCCCATCTCCCCCTCACTACTCTCCCCTCACCCCTCCACTACTCTCTCCCCTCCCATCTCCTCTCACTACTCTCTCCTCTCTCTCCCTCACTACTCCCTCTCTCTCTCTCCATCTCCCCTCAACCTCTCCTTTTCCCATCTCCCCCTCCTCTCCCTCTCTCATCTCCCCCTCCCTACTCTCTCCCCCTCTCATCTCCCCCTCACTACTCACTCCCTTCTCTCATCTCCCCCTCCTCTCTCCTCCTCCCCCTCCTACTCTCTCCCCTCTCCCATCTCCCCCTCCCTCTCCCTCCCCACCCCTTCACTACTCTCCCTCTCCATCTCCCCTTCTCTCCCTCTCCCCCTCCTCTCTCTCCCCTCTCCCCCTCCTACTCTCTCCCCTCTCCCTTCCCCTCTCCTCTCTCCCCTATCCCATCTCCCCCCTCACTACTCTCCCCTCTCCCCCCCTCACCTCTCTCCCCTCTCCCATCTCCCACCCCTCCCTACTCTCTCCCCTATCCCATCTCCCCCCTCCTTTCTCTCCTCTCCCCTCTCCTCTCTCCCCTCCCTCCCCCCTCCTCTCTCTCCCTTTCATCTCCCCTCTACTCTCTCCCCTCTCCCTCCTCCCCTCTCTCTCTCCCTTTCCCTCTCCCCTCTACCTCTCTCCCTTCCCCATCTCTCTACTCTCTCCTCTCCCTCCTCCTCCCTCACCCACTCTCTCCCTCTCCCATCTCCCCTCCACTACTCTCTCCCTCTCTCATCTCCCCCTCACTACTCTCCTCTCCCCCTCACTACTCTCCCCTTCCCATCTCCCCTCACTACTCTCTCCCTCTCCTCTCATCTCCCCCTCCCTACTCTCTCCCCTCTCTCATCCCCTCCTACTCTCCCATCCCCTCACTACTCTCTCCCCTCCTCCTCCCCCCTCACCACTCTCCCCTCTCCCATCTTCCCCTCCCTACTCTCCCCTCTCCCCCTCTTTCTCTCCCCTTTCCCATCTCCCCCTCACTACTCTCTCCCTCTCATCTCCCCTCACTACTCTCTCCCCTCTCTCCATGTCCCCTCACTCTCTCCCATCTCCCCCTCTCTCTCTCTCCCCTCTCCCATCTCCCCCCTCACCCTCTCCCCTCCCCTCTCCATCTCCCCCTCTTCTCCTCCCCTCTCCCCCTCCTACTCTCTCCCTATCCCCCCCTCTTCTCTCTCCCCTCTCTCATGTCCCCTCTCCTCTCTCATCTCCCCCCCTCCCTCCCTCTCTCCCTCCTCATGTCCCCTCTACTCTCCATCTCCCCTCCCTACTCTCTCCCCTATCCCATCTCCCCTCACTACTCTCCCTCTCCCCTCCCTCTCCCTCTCCCATCTCCCCCTCCTCTCTCTCCCTATCCCATCCCCTCTTTCTCTCCCCTCTCCCCTCACTACTCCTCCTCTTTCCCCTCCCCCTCCTCTCCCCTCCCATCTCCCCTCCTCTCTCTCCCTTTCCCATCTCCCCTCCTTACTCTCTCCCCTCTCCATCTCCCCTCACCTCTCCCCTCTCCCATCTCCCCCCTCACTCTCTCTCCCTCTCTCATCTCCCCCTCCTCTCGCTCCCTTCTCTCATCTCCCCTCCTCTCTCCCTCTCCCCCTCCTTCCTCTCCCCTTTCCCATCTCCCCTCACTACTCTCTCCCTCCTCTCATCTCCCTCTTTCTCTCCCTCTCTCATGTCCCCCTCACCTCTCCCATCTCCCCCTCCCTCTCTCCCCTCTCCATCTCCCCCCTCTTTCTCTCCCCTCTCCCATCTCCCCTCACCACCTCTCCCCCCCTTCTACTAGGGGTCTTTGGGCGACTTTCTCCTCTATTAATTAATTTCATGGCCGAAAAAGGTGAGTTTTCCATGTTCTTCTGCCTGGATTACCATGCCGTCAGCTGAGGGGGGAAAGAATCCTTATTTATCCGGGCATAAATTGGATGTGTGTATACGTAGGTAAGGATAACATAGGATAACATATACGTGCTTTCAGTTAATGTAAAGTCTCTGTGTAATATCGACGCCATGTTTATTTTTGTGTTATTTGAAGGTTATGGGTAAGAGGAAATGGTAAGAGTTAATGTGAACTGTAAGTGAGTCAGGTTGATGAAGTGGTATGGCTCTCTCTCTCTCTCTCTCTCTCTCTCTCTCTCTCCTCTATACTGTATGTGGATGGTCACACCCACACAATACCCTCGGCCTCTTCCTCTTGTCTGCCAGGTGTTGTAACTACAGTATTGCTACGAGTAGATGGTCAATGTCCCCCCCTACACAGTCCAAGTAGGCTCCAGTCTTAATAGGTTCCAGGGTTTTAGGCTCCAGTCTTAATAGGTTCCAGTGTTTTAGGCTCCAGTCTTAATAGGTTCCAGTGTTTTAGGCTCCAGTCTTAATAGGTTCCAGGGTTTTAGGCTCCAGTCTTAATAGGTTCCATTTTAATAGGACACCGTCTTCATAGGATGCAGCCCTTGTAGGTCAGTCTAAATAGGTCATAGACTTAATAGTCTCTCTCTCTCTCTCTCTCTCTCTCTCTCTCTCTCTCTCTCTCTCTCTCTCTCTCTCTCTCTCCTCTCTCTCTCTCTCTCTCTCTCTCTTCTCTCTCTCTCTCTCTCTCTCTGTCTCTAAAGTGATAAAATATAGAGAATTGAGACCCCAAAATATAAGATTAAGGATGTCAATATAAAAGGTTAGAAACCCAAAATTAAGAGACAGTATAGTGCTAGAGACAGAAGTAGTGCTAGAGACAGTATAGTTCTAGGGACAGTATAGTGCTAGAGACAGTATAGTACAGAGACAATATAGTGCTACACAACATAGTACAGGAGACAATATAGTGCCAGAGACAGCATAGTGCTAGAGACAGTATATTGCTATAGACAGTATAGTGCTAGAGACAGTATAGTGCTAGGGGACAGTATAGTACTAGAGACAGTATAGTGCTAGAGACAGTATGGGCCTAGGGACAGTATAGTGCTAGGGACAGTATAGTGCTAGGGACAGTATAGTGCTAAAGACAGTATAGTGCTAGACACAGCATAGTGCTAGACACAGTATAGTGCTAGAGACAGTATAGTGCTAAATACAGTATAGTGCTAGAGACAGTATAGTGCTAGAGACAGTATAATGCTAGAGGACAGTATAGTTAGAGACAGTATAGTGCGAGAGACAGTATAGTGCTAGACACAGTATAGTGCTAGAGACAGAATATTGCTAGAGACAGCATAGTGCTAGAGACAGTATAGTGCTAGAGACATTATAGTGCTAGAGACAATATAGTGCTATAGACAGTATAGTGCTAGAGACAGTATAGTGCTAGAGACAGTATAGTGTTATAGACAGTATTGTTCTAGAGACAGTTTAGTATAGTGCTAGAGACAGTATGGTGCTAGAGACAGTATAGTGCTATAAACAGTATAGTGTTATAGACAATATAGTGCTAGAGAGAGTATTGTGCTAAAGACAATATAGTGTTAGAGACAGTATAGTGCTAGAGACAGTATAGTGCTAGAGATAATATAATGCTAGAGACAGCATAGTGCTAGAGACAGTATAGTGCTAGAGAACAGTATAGTGCTAGAGACAGTATAGTGCTATATACAGTATATTGCTGGGGACAGTACAGTGCTAGAGACAGTACAGTGCTAGGGACAGTACAGTGCTAGAGACAGTATAGAGCTAGGGGCAGTACAGTGCTTGAGACAATATAGTGCTAGGGACAGTACAATGCTAGAGACAGTACAGTGCTAGAGACTGTACAGTGCTAGAGACAATATAGTGCTAGAGACAGTATATTGTTAAAGACAGTACAGTGCTAGAGACAGTACAGTGCTAGAGACAGTATATTGCTAAAGACAGTACAGTGCTAGAGACAGTACAGTACTACAGACACTATAGTGCTAGAGACAGTACAGTGCTATAGACAGTATAGTGCTTAAAACAGTATAGTGCTAAAGACAGTATAGTGTTAGAGGCAGTATAGTGCTAGAGACAGTATAGTGCTAGACACAGTATAGTGCTAGAGACAGTATAGTGCCAGAGACAGTGTAGTGCTAAAGACAGTATAGTGCTAAAAACAGTATAGTGCTAGAGACAGTATAGTGCCTGGGACAATTTAGTGCTAAAGACAGTATAGTGCGAGGGACAGTATAGTGTTAGAGACAGTACAGTGCTAGAGACAGTATAGTGCTAGGGACAGTACAGTGCTAGAGACAATATAGTGCTAGGGACAGTACAATGCTAGAGACAGTATAGTGCTAGGGACACTATAGTGCTAGGGACACTATAGTGCTAGAGACAGTACAGTGCTAGAGACTGTACAGTGCTAGAGACAATATACTGCTAGAGACAGTATATTGTTAAAGACAGTACAGTGCTAGAGACAGTACAGTACTAGAGACAATATAGTGCTAGAGACAGTACAGTGCTAGAGACAGTATAGTGCTAGGGACACTATAGTGCTAGGGACACTATAGTGCTAGAGACAGTACAGTGCTAGAGACTGTACAGTGCTAGAGACAATATAGTGCTGGAGACAGTACAGTGCTAGAGACAGTACAGTGCTAGAGACAGTATAGTGCTAAAGACAGTACAGTGCTAGAGACTGTACAGTGCTAGAGACAATATAGTGCTGGAGACAGTACAGTGCTAGAGACAGTACAGTGCTAGAGACAGTACAGTGCTAGAGACAGTACAGTGCTAGAGACAGTATATTGCTAAAGACAGTACAGTGCTAGAGACAGTACAGTACTAGAGACAATATAGTGCTAGAGACAGTACAGTGCTATAGACAGTATAGTGCTAAAAACAGTATAGTGCTAGAGACAGTATAGTGCTAGAGACAGTGTAGTGCTAGAGACAGTATAGTGCTAAAACAGTATATTGCTAGAGACAGTATAGTGCCTGGGACAGTTTAGTGCTAAAGACAGTATAGTGCGAGGGACAGTATAGTGTTAGAGACAGTATAGTGCTAAATACAATATAATGCTAGAGACAGTATAGTGCGAGGGACAGTATAGTGTTAGAGACAGTGTAATGGGCCCCTGTCTCATCAACAGAACATATTATATAAATGGGTCAATACATCTGATATTATATTCAGATTCACCACCCTGTAACTTTCCACTGTCTATGAGTAAGACATGAGTTGAACACGTGATTGATTTTGCCGCTTGCAGCGGCTACTTTATTGTGCACCCCACACTCATCCTGTGAGGGGTAGCGCAAAAGGATTACAGAGTAGGGTTTACAAAGGGTCATAATAATTAACCCCCGTTGTCAGGATATTATGGCACTGAATGTTACACAGTGAACGGTAGCTTTCCCAAGAGGGACAAGCTCATATGTAAGCGCGCACCAGCGACGCTCCTTGCTCAGTCACTCAGATCAACTAATATCGATCGGACGTGATCAACGTTTATATTTACATAAATGCCGTCCTCTTTCTCGTTCACTCATAAATAGTGGAACTTACGGTTGATCTACACTCAGGAATTATAGACATAATCCTTTTATAATAAAACAAAGGAACTTCAATTGGGTCTCGTTACTAAGACCCCAATATTTAATATATGTGAACAACCCGGTTAATTGGGGGATTAACCGACTGATTCAACAGTATAGCGCTAGGGACAGTATAGTACTAGAGAACGTATAGTCTTAGGGACAGTATAGTGCTAGAGAACGTATAGTCCTAGGGACAGTATAGAGCTAGGGACAGTATAGTGCTAGGGACAGTATAGTGCTAGAGACAGTATAGTCCTAGGGACAGTATAGTGCTAGGGACAGTATAGTGCTAGGGACAGTATAGTGCTAGAGACAGTATAGTCCTAGGGACAGTATAGTGCTAGAGACAGTATAGTGCTAGGGACAGTATAGTGCTAGAGACAGTATAGTGCTAGGGACAGTATAGTGCTAGAGACAGTATGGTCCTAGGGACAGTATAGTATAGAGACAGTATAGTCCTAGGGACAGTATAGTGCTAGAGAACGTATAGTCCTAGGGACAGTATAGAGCTAGGGACAGTATAGTGCTAGGGACAGTATAGTGCTAGAGACAGTATAGTCCTAGGGACAGTATAGTTAGGGACAGTATAGTCAGTTAGTGCTAGACAGTATAGTCCTAGGGACAGTATAGTGCTAGGGACAGTATAGTGCTAGGCACAGTATAGTGCTAGAGACAGTATAGTGCTAGGGACAGTATAGTCCTAGGGACAGTATAGTGCTAGAGAGCGTATAGTCCTAGGGACAGTATAGTGCTAGGGACAGTATAGTGCTAGAGACAGTATAGTGCTAGAGACAGTATAGTCCTAGGGACAGTATAGTGCTAGGGACAGTATAGTGCTAGGGACAGTATAGTGCTAGAGACAGTATAGTGCTAGAGACAGTATAGTCCTAGGAACAGTATAATGCTAGGGACAGTATAGTGCTAGGGACAGTATAGTGCTAGAGACAGTATAGTCCTAGGGACAGTATAGTGCTAGAGACAGTATAGTGCTAGAGACAGTATAGTCCTAGGGACAGTATAGTGCTAGGGACAGTATAGTTAGGACAGCATAGTGCTAGAGACAGTATAGTCCTAGTGACAGTATAGTGCTGGGGACAGCATAGTGCTAGGACAGTATAGTGCTAGAGACAGTATAGTTAGGGGGACAGTATAGTCCTAGGGACAGTATAGTGCTAGAGAACGTATAGTCCTAGACAGTATAGTGCCAGGGACAGTATCGTGCTAGAGACAGTATGAAAATAGAGACAGTATAGTCCTAGGACAGTATAGCTAGGGACAGTATAGTGCTAGGACAGTATAGCAGAGACAGTATAGTTAGAGACAGTATAGTCCTTAGGAACAGTATAATGCTAGGGACAGTATAGTGCTAGGGACAGTATAGTGCTAGAGACAGTATAGTCCTAGGGACAGTATAGTGCTAGAGACAGTATAGTGCTAGAGACAGTATAGTCCTAGGGCTGAGCAGTTAGGGACAGTATAGTGCTAGGACAGTATAGTGCTAAGGACAGTATAGTGCTAGAGATTTGCATAGTCCTTAGGGACAGTATAGTCCTAGGACAGTATAGTGCTAGGGACAGTATAGTGCTAGGGGACAGTATAGTCCTAGGGACAGTATAGTGCCACAGACAGTATAGTCTAGGGACAGTATAGTGCCAGAGACAGTATAGTGCTAGGAGAACGTATAGTCCTAGGGACAGTATAGTGCTAGGGGACAGTATAGTCCTTAGGGACAGTATAGTGCTAGGGGACAGTATATAGGCTAGGGACATTATAGTGCTAGAGACAGTATGGTCCTAGGGACAGTATAGTGCTAGAGACAGTATAGTCCTAGGGACAGTATAGTTAGGGACAGTATAGCTAAGGACAGTATAGTTAGAGACGGTATAAACCTAGGGACAGTATAGTCCTAGGGACAGTATAGTTAGGACAGTATAGTGCTAGGGACAGTATAGTGCCAGAGACAGTATAGTGTTAGGGACAGTATAGTACTAGAGACAGTATAGTGCTAGAGACAGTATGGGCCTAGGGACAGTATAGTGCTAGGGACAGTATAGTGCTAGGGACAGTATAGTGCTAAAGACAGTATAGTGCTAGACACAGCATAGTGCTAGACACAGTATAGTGCTAGAGACATTATAGTGCTAAATACAGTATAGTGCTA